>NW_028324301.1:17914285-18085357 GCF_058129835.1 Hydra viridissima | reverse complement strand
TACATTTGTCCACTCAAACTGGCACAAAGGTTTACACTTATTTCATTTTCTTCCATCCATGCTTTGTCCATGCTAGTTGTATATGTAGGAGTCCATCTTGTTGAACTTGCCACTATTCATTTTGAGCAATCAGCATGTCATTACTTCAAAATTATTTATTATTAAAAATAAATTGCAGCCACCATTTCATGGCCCTCTCTTTACACTTCTTGAATCTATTAAACTCTGTTAGTAGTTTCTTGGGATATTCAGATGCTGGATGACACCTGTCTTTTTACAAGATTTCAGTGATTTTCTAATGCAATTTTTATTAAATGTCTTTTTATTAATTCTCTAGTGCTAAAACTCCATTCTTACCTCGTTTTATTTTGAAGCCAATTCATTGCTTTTTATCATTCAAATCTTCTCAAAACCTCATTATATATTTTAAGTATGATCTATCAGTATAGACAACTTAAAAAACTTTTCATAGAAAATAAAGAACATTACACTAACTGATAAAGAAATTAGTGAACAACCAAAATCAAAACTTTAGCTGAAACCAAAATTTCAGTTCAGCAAAACTGTAACCAATACCCTGAAATTATACCCAATGAACTAAAACTGAAGTGAAACTGAAATTTGAAATAGACCAAAACTTGAAAAAGAATGCTAAAAATCTGTAAATGATTTATGGTCACCAAATTAATGCCAGAAAAAAATGAAATTACTATTTTTCATACATTTAAATGATCAGTATGTAACACAACCTAATAAAAAATAAAACATATTTGGACATTTTAACATTTGTATTAATAATTAAAAGATTTTTTCTGCAGAAGAAAATATTTCTCACGCTTTCTAGCTAAAATCTGCTTTTTATCACTGAAAGAATGTCTCCACCAGTTAATAACAACTTCTGAAGATATTAGTGTTGGTGTAATGAATCTCTTTGCTATTTTTGTCAAGCCAAAATTTTTTTTAATCTTGTTTTCTCTTCATAATGAAATTCATAATAAAGACTTGTTTTTTGAGTTTTCTAGATTTAAAATTTCCTTTTCTAACTTGGAAGTTGGATGACTGTGCAATGACAATTTGCATCATTAAAGAAAATTCAGTGTTCTCAACAAAAGTAGTTATCAACACAGGGTTTTTATGTTTGCTTTAATACAAACTGTTTAGTTCCAAAAAGACTTATTTTTTAGCCACATGAAAGGCTTCTTGAGATCTAAAGAAGTGCTTTTAAACCTGGATCAAGAAGTATTGCAGGTTCCAACTCTTTACAGAGATTTTAATGCCACTTGAAGAAAGGTGAGCAGTGTTGTATTAATTACAGATTTTAAGTACAGCGTTCTTTCAAACATGTAATAAGTTGAATTCCAGCATGTTGAAACAGCATTTTTTAAGCCTGAGCCTGTTTTATGTGAATTTCTTATTGTTTGTAGAGCTCAGAAAAAAAGAAGTTTAAATGAGAACCAAGAGTGCAAAGCTTTTGACATATTTTTATGAAGCTTATAACACTCCAGAGTGATTCAAACACCCAGCAGATATGTAAGTACACTCTGGTTCTTTGAAATCTGCTTTTATATTTGCCATATTGTCTTTTAAGCAGCCTGTAGTCTTGTCTTTTAGCTTGACTCTTGTGTACCATTGTCAAATCTCTGAAAAATGTTTTAAGCAGAATGTCTTTCATCAAACTTAGAACATGAAAGACAGAACTAAATCTACTTCCATTTATCTGAAATGGAGTGCACTCTCCATTGTGCCCAAGTACCAATCATGTAAGAATGACCAAGCATCAAGACAGATGTGAACTGTTTTAGCATTTTTTTGTTAAGCATATTTTTAATTGCAAGCTCAATTTTTTCATAGGCTGGATTGAGCATGCTGCGGTAGTATTTTTCACTTCCAATGTCAAACTTTTGAATAAAAACTGCATGTTGGCATAAAAATCCTGGATTATTTATGACTGACTAAAGCTGTAAGTAGAGGACAATCATTTCAAACATAAACATATGAAACTTCAGACCTTTTTCTGAGATTGAATTCATTTTTGAGCTATTGTCAAACCAGTCAGAAATTGAGGATTGTAACATTTCAGCCCTTTGCTACTTTGATCTGATGTCAAATAAGGGTATTGTTCTTTATTTACTTGTAAAAAACTTAAGTTGATCTGAAGTTGGCACATTTTAGGGCATTTTAGGACATTTTAGGACATTTTAGGATGGTAGTTGTGCATAAAGCTTTTTTTGTTACATGATATTTTTTAGTAAGCTGTGGGTGCCAAGTTCTTTAGTGAAATGAAAATCCAACCCGCAAGATTTCACATTACAGTAAGTTGTGCATTTGGAATCACTGTCACATTAAAAAGTATCCACAATTAGCTTCCTTCCTATTATTTTTGTAAAATTCAGCACTGAACGATTTTTGTTGAAATTACTGATTTTGGTTGTTCATTAAATATACTTAAAGAATGATTTAAGAATAATAATTTGTTATTATTCACAACTCTCAACTACTTTAAATGTATTTCAATTATAACTACTACAATTGTTATAATTAAAAACTGATTATGTCTCCAAAAATTAATAAAGCAAGATAATTAGAAAATTATCATGATCCCACACTAAATTAAAAACAAGGTATCTAAATTAAAAAAAAAAAAAAAGAAAACTTGTGCCTATTTTACTTTTTAATGAATTTTCAGGTATGTATTTAAATGTACTTGCTAAAACCCTAAGTACAGAAAATGAGCAAAACTTCAACATCATCAATTATAGAGAAGTGTTCTCCTCATTAATATGATAAAGACAAGAAGTTTTAAACTTCTTGTCTTTATCATATTAATGAGGAAAAAAAAAGGGGAATAAAAAAAAATATATGGACTTATTTTTTTGTGACCACTTAAAAAATTAAAAAACTTATCTATAATAAAACTGGTGTTAAATTCTGGTTACTTAAAAAATCCATTTACCTTCAAGATATTAGCATCTTCAATTAAATCTTTAAAAGCACAAGGAAAACTTCCAAATGATTCCAAATCAAGCAAATAAACCATTCCTCTACTGGCCACTGTTAGCAAAGAAATTTGTCCAAATCGATTAACAGCTTGACCTTCTGCAATAAGTGACAAAACTTTTTGTTTTTTCAAACTTTCAACCTAAATTTACAGTAAAATTTATGTAATAAAATATTTTCAAGCAAAAAAACTTAGTAAGTTTATTACTACAAACATTTATTACAATATTTTAAATCTAAGACAATCAATCTGCTATGTTTTTAACATGTTTTTATTTTAATTGATCTTTTTTACTTAAAAATTTATGAGTTGTTTTTAATTCACTGAAAAATCATTTTTTTCTTTGGAATTTCATTTTTAAATATTTTGCATTGTTGTCATGCCCATTGCAAATTATGGCATTAAAAAAAGCTTCTACATATTTTTGTTTACAAGAAAAAAGGTTAATCTACTAATTAACCTTTAACTTACTGCTTTATCAAACTCATTATTTAAAGAATCAAGGAGTACTGCTAATGGTGGCTCATTAAGTTTGGGTCTTTGTGTCCTATCATAACCACTAAGATCTAAATATAAACAACAAATCACTTTTTTCAAAAATCTCTTTAAAAAAAGTCAAAAAGATTAACATTCAAATAATAAAGAAAAAAAACATACAGGCTGATGGATTGATATGATCAAGCTGAGTAAGAGAAGATCCAGTATCACTGGGGTCAAGCAAATTGTCTTTTTTTATGGAGTCATCAGTCTTTTTCTGATTTTTGCTTGGAAAACTTTTTCCAAACTTTTTTTCATGACTCCCCTTATTATACAACTTTTCTGTTTTTGAGTCACCTTTTACAGGTTTTTGCCTAAAAAGAACTTTATGGTATTTACATATTCATATAAAAATGTTAAAAGTTTATAATTTTCATATAGTTAATATAGTTAGTATAAGAACTAATACTTTTCGAAGTACCTTCATTAAAAAAACTGAATTTGTTCAACCTACTACTCTACTGACCTACTACTCCACTGACCTATAAACAGATATTTTGTTAAACTAATAAAAGCTCTTTCATAAGCAAAACTAAAATCATTTTATGATATTTTTATTTTAAACATGTTTCAAATAAAAAATCAAAAATTAACCTTGAAATTTTCATGTTGCTACATGAAAATTTCAAGATTAATTTTGCATTATAGTTAACAAATTGAAAAGTGACTTTATAAGTAATAGACTAAATAACACCTGATCTTAAAATTTCATTTTAAGCATCCAGTAATTTTTTATTAAATTGCAATTAAATTTTAAAATCAAGTTGGTTTAGCTAACAATTAAGTACAAATTTATATTTGATGAAATATTTTATTTTTCATTAAGCTGGCAGCTTTAAGTTTAACAATTGAAATATTATTGTAAAAAACTTAGTACATAATCAAGGTTGTAGTTAGATAATCCAGCATAATTTATAAGATGTTGAACCATTGGATTTTTAAGTAAGAAAAAGCAAAAACAAGTAAAAAACTTTAATAAACAGCCTGCAATTAATAATTTACAGCACAGTAGTACAACTTCAACCCTAATATAACTTTCTCTCTTAAGTATAAAAATCTAACCATTATGATGTTTTTAAAGACGACTTCAGCAACTGAATTATTGCAGGACTTTAATTTACAACTTTTATTATATAAAAAAAGGTATTCTGCTGAATCAATTCTAACATTAATGATTATTTAAACAGTTTGCCTTTTCTATGTTCAACCAATTAATTCCCACTTTACTTAGTGGTAAAATATCAACTGATATCAGCAACACACAGTTAAATTAACAAACTATTTTTTAATAAATATTGAAATAATTAATCAAAAGCTAAAAACTAAGAGAATAACCCCACTTAATAATAGATTTTTATTTTTTATTTATGTAACCTCATTTTTTAATCAAATCTAGTCATTTGTCAGCAAATCAGAAAATATTTTCAAATTTAGTAGGAGTAAATTTACATTATATCTAGTGTGAATTCATTTTTATATATAGTATTTTTTAGCAAGACTTAGTAAGACAAGACTGAGTGACACTAGACCATTTTGGTCTTGTCTTAAAAAGGCATGAATCAAACAAGTCCAACTTTGAAAAATCTAATGAAATAATGTGCTTAAGAAATAACAAGATTTTTTTAAATCAATTTTTTACTAGTATTGTAATTAAGGAACATTACCACAATCTATATAAACCACATCTATATAAAGATTTAAAAACATCATCACATCTATATAAAGATTTCTTTTGGAGATGTGCATGCTATTTTTTAAAAGCTGTTGTTAAAGCAACAGCTTTTAAACAATAGCATGCACATCTCCAAAAGAAATCTTTATATAATCTTAATATCTCACCATTTTAATACAAATAGATTAGCTTGTTAACAAAAAACAGGGAACTATAAACATTTAAGCCTCATTACATTTAATTATAGTCTTGAAATATCTTATAAAGTCTTGTTTATCTTGAAACTATTGACAAATTACAAAAACACTAAGGCCTTGATACGTATCGAAACATTTCAAAACCAAATCAAGCTTGTCATGGTATTGGGTTTGAAATAGATTTATTTTGAGACGCATACTCTTAATGTTCAACATAAAAGTGTGTCTCATCAACAAATTAAACCATAGGAAATTATAAATCACTGAAATTTAATACTTTAATGATTTTTTTTACTTCTAATGGTTTTGGTATTGATATTTTCAGCACAACCAAATGCCAATAACATGATTGTCTTTTGAACAAATGACTTGCATTATTTAGTCATTTTTTTGTTTATTAATGTTCAATATTTAATTAACTACAAAATCAGTTTTTTATAAAAACAACATAAAGTTACAAACACACCTTTCAGTTCCTTCTTGTACAGGACTCTGAAGAACTTTAACACAATAAAGAAAGAGCTTAAAATGTATTGTATTTAATAGTTATAAAAATAAAGGAAAGATAAAATTATATATTTATAGTAATTGGCACTATTATAACAGCCATATTCAAATCTTTTCAGAACTTAAAAGGAGGGCTGTTTTCCCAAAAGGAGAACAATGGTCATCTCAAAAATATATTATGTTATAAAGCAAAATGCACAAAAGGAAATATTCAAATACTTGTATACTTTCTAAATTGGCTATTTGATCACCAAACATATGCACTTCTCTTTCCTGAACTTCTCCAGTCTGGCAATTTTTCACTAAAAACAGTAAAGCGTTAGAGTAAATGGGAAAGCTCTTTTGAAATTCTATACATAATATGTCAAACTAAACTTTTTCACTAGAGAATATATATCTTGATAAGTATGTTAAAATTTGACATTCTAGTTTTAAAACTAAAAAAAGTATTAAATAGATAAGTAAATTAGTTAAATTATTTTGTTAAAACAGTTATGGTTAAGAAACAATATAACTTGTGCTTCAAATTAAAGACTTAAGAATTTCCTTTTCAAAAACTTATTAGCTGCAATTTTAATGTAAAACTAAAAATGAAAACCTTTTTTTAATACAACTTTTTTCTCATCAACCACAATATTTTGAACTATTCCTTGGTAAACTTCACCGTTAGTTGTAGTGATTTTTAGTAATGATCCCACATGTTTATCCATTTTTATTTTTTTACATAGACATTAAGTTAAATATGATTCTGTTAAAAACGAAAAAAGATGTTAGTTTTTACGACAGTTCTCATATTAATTTTTTATTCCTAATAAATCATATTTAAATGCGTATTTCTTTTTAAATACTAACACAAAATGAGTAACACAGCCACAACAAAAAAATAATAAACTAGTAAGAAAACCAAGGCTTATAAATTTAAATCCTAAACATATGGACTTTAAAAGCGAAGTACAGCATATTTTATTTTACAAAAAATAACTTCATTGTTTATACGGAAGTTACGGCCGGGATAAATTTCTTGGAAAGAAATTTAGTTTTATTTAAGCATTAAAAAATTACATTCGCTTAGATGGGATTCATGAAAAATGAACAAAAACAAACAAGGGAAGCGAGTATTTAAACCGCAGCGCACTTTTTTTAAATTTTTAAAAATTTTTTAAAATGTTTAAAACTTAAAACGATTTCTTTAGAATTTTTGAGCAACCAAGCGTTAATTATTCGAGATGCAATACTGTCGGCGCAGGTGCACTTTCGCAACACCACCTTCTAAACCCCCTTAATTTTTAATTTTATTGAAAGATATTCGTTTAAAATGAGGAAAATAAGTATCCATTATGTATTTATCCCGAGGCAAAGTAGTCTGATTTAAAAAAACAAACAAAAATAATAATGAAAATAATAATAATAATAATGATAATAATAATAAATTTTTACAAAATAAATTTTAGTAAATAATTCTCATCACATTGTTTAAGCTGTTTCCTGGCTGGAGTCATCTGTTCGCTCTCGCTCTCTGTTGCTAAGAAATAAGAGAGGTGCTTAGTGTAGCAATTGCTCCTTTACTGGAGCCTTCATCATCTGTCTCTAGCTCTGAATTCGTTACCTTTTTCATTTCAAAAAATAAATTTTATTATCAATATCTCAATATATTCCACAGTACAATTAGAAAGAGATGGTCGTAAGGTCGTAAATTACGAACCGAATAAAGATTTTGGGAGATTTTTAATTTTCCTCGTTTACGATTAGGCTGACGCAACTTCGTTTAATCGCGAACGTAAATCACACCTCTAGAATTAATAGTAACAAAGCTAACATTTATTTGAAAGACAAAAAAAATCATTTAGTACTTTTTTCAATTTAAAAAGGCACAATTCAATGATGATGTCATGACAAAATATTTCGGGAACGTTACCAGGTGCTAAGAACAGTCCGTTGATCATTTGGAAGGTTCACTTGTTCACTAACTGATAAAACTAACTCCACGGTTTGTTAAACAACGGTGATCAATTAATGATATCGATTTTGCATTATTTACATACTTTGAAGAATTTAATGTTTACATTTAAACCGGTGATTGGTTCCCTGTTTTTTTTTCAAGCAAAGTCATTAAAATTATTTTGAGAGTTTTTATAGCGATGTGCACGCTAACATTTAAAAGCTGTTGCTCTGATGACTTTTGTAAATTAGAAATTTTGGTATTCTCATGATAGGAAATAAAACGCAATTTTGTTGAAATCTCTTCTGATCACACAGTACAAGGCTAAACTTTCGAGCTTATCTTAGATGTCTGGCATATGTTTCACTGAAAATACAACTATTCTTGTTGAAAATCAAGAAGAGTCTTTTTATTTCTTAACTAATTTTTGGTTTTATAAAGACAAGACCGACATGGGCTTGAGTCACTCAATCTTGTCTTGCTAAATCTTACTAAAAAAATGCTATAAAAATACGTTTTGATTCAAGACGCAGACCCCTAGTCGCAACTAAATTGGTGCAGAATATTTCATTTAGAATTCTATGCTACAATACTAAAGCTGTTTTTTTACATAATACATAGAGATTATAGTAGAGTTAACTATGATATTTATGCCCACCATTTTTAGAATCTTTAATAGGAGCCGTATATTGCAAATAGCGTAATTATGCCAGATTTGAGCAATTACGCTGAGTTTCGGAATAATTATTAACATGCGCTCCAAATTTCTATCGGAACGACCCCCTGGTTTTCCTAATATATAATTAATTTTTTTTCTTATAACAATAAGACATGTAAAAATTTTTAAAAACACCCCCCCCCCCCAACATACATACACACATACATACATACATACATACATACATACATACATACATACATACATACATACATACATACATACATACATACATACATACATACATACATGCATACATACATACATACATACATACATACATACATACATACATACATACATACATACATACATACATACATACATACATACATACATACATACATACATACATACATACATACATACATACATACATACATACATACATACATACATACATACATACATACATACATACATACATACATACATACATACATACATACATACATACATACATACATACATACATACATACATACATACATACATACATACATACATACATACATACATACATACATACATACATACACAAGACAGGTTTTGAAAGTACAAGGAAAAGTTGCAAAATCCAAATGTTTTTCATCAATTATTTGTCTTTAGTCAACCTTGAAGTTTTAATTGGTCTAAATAAAACCTACACAAATATACTTGAATTCCGTTTAACTTTTTTTTTTTTTTTCATTATATGATAACTACATTATATTGTGTTTAAAATACAAGGTGCTGAATTAAAAATGCCAATTTTTAATCCTTGTTTCTCATAGGACAACCAAAAATAAATATCAAGCACTCTTCAAAATGCAATACACTGTGACCATTTTCTATAGGCGCATGTGGATAATGTCTTAAAAATGTACTTAACTTTATTTTTATAGAGCATTGCAATAAATTATAAATAAAATATCAAAAAGTAATGAAAATTATCAAAAATTAATATCAAATTTGAAAATAGGTCAATCATAAATGAATTAAATTCAAAAGATAGCTGACTATTTTCTATAGACGCAGTTCACATTTTTTAACAAAACTATCCAAAATATATGTTTTTGTCACATTTTTAGTACTCGATTGGACCTCCTTTGCGCTCAATTACTTGATAAATTCGTTTTGGCATACTTCCCACCAAGTTTTCCAGCACTTTTGGCTCCATATCCTCCCAGCATTCTGATACCGCTTCTTTTAGCTCTGCCACAGAGTTATATTGCTTCTGGTCAGCATAGATACGTCTTACAATGATTCCCCAGATGTTTTCAACAGGATTCAAATCTGGACTGCGAGCAGGCTACCACATTTGCTCGATTTTTTTAGCTTCAAACCAAGCTTTAGTCTCGTTACTTGTGTGAATGCTGGCGTTATCTTGTTGAAAAACAAACTTTTTGCGTCGATATTTGTTTTGAAATGGAATCAAACATAATTTTAGCACATCAATGTATTCAGAACTTTTCATTTTGCAAGATGTAAATGCTAAATTTAACTTTCCTGTTGCACAAAACCCAAGCCAAACCATCAAAGATCCACCACCAAAATTCCTTGTCGAAAAATATTTGGGTTCTCTCCTCAAATCACGCCAGTAGCCACTAAAACCAATTGCCCATCAAGATTAAACTTTTTCTCGTCCGAAAAAATCACCTGGTATTGAAAACAAAAATATTCAGCTATTTAGACATCTCACGTATTTATGAGAATTTAATCTAAAATTTCTTACTTGTTCCCAATCGCGTGCTATGTTTTCGCGGGCGAATTCCATCCGTTTCTGTTTGTGAACAGGCTTCAAATTTGGTGCTTTATTCATTTTTGATCTTACAATGTGTGGGCTGTCTTTGAGAACTTTCCTAATCGTCTCCTTGCAAACATTTAAACCCAAATCTGACTTAATTGTTTTCAAACTTTTTGATGAATTTGATGCGAGTCGAACAATCCTGCGTTTTTCACGGTCTGAAACCTTAGATTTCTTTGGTTTCCTCTTGATTGTTGCATAATCTGTTGGATTTTTCAAGAAATTACGGATAACGTGATCTGATCTCTTCAATCTTCTAGCAATTTCTCGATTTGGAACTTTTTCTCGATGACAAGCCAATATTTGACCTTTTTCAATATTGGTAAGGACCTTTCCTTTCGGCATTTGGTTAAGTTCAACTTACTACAGAATATAAGAAATTTGCGACAAAACTCGTAAAAACTTTAGTGCGTCTATAGAAAATTGCCACGTGAATATTAAAAATTTAATTATTTTAATACAATCAAGATAGTTAATAATTAAACGCATAATGGATCATTGTTTTCTTACATATACTTATTCAAAAGTACCATTAGAACAATTTTATTACCACTGTAACACTGTAAATCCGCTAAATTTTACATGCCTCTATAGAAAATGGTCGCAGTGTATATGGGAATGAGATCATGATATTAAGCAGATTGTTTCATTTCAAAAGTAAGAAAAGATAATATTAAATACTAATTAATCTTTTTTTTTTTTTTTTTTTTTACCAATAACTGATTACTTAAAATAATTGTGTTAATCTCACAATAAGGTTTTGCTAAATTTCATTCTTTCATCCAGCTTTTCCATTGTTAATTTTTAGAAAATGCTTTGGAAAACTTTTGGAAGTTGACCAAGGCTTATATATGTAAGGCTATGTAAAGCTAATTGTGGATCAGAGTGATGACAGAGCCAGTAAACCTAATTTTAATGTAGTTTAAAAGACAACATTTCACTGTGTTTTGTTTTAGAAAGAAAATATTTTACTACCTTATGTTTATCTATAAATTTTTATTTCCGAAACTCAAGTAAGTTATTATCTCCTGATTTGTTAGAGTCAAAGATTAAAATGTAGCCTATGGTTGGAGTAATGAAGAGTGAAAAAATAAAAAACATCAGTATAAACATACACCAGGGTCGACTTTTAGCTTTTCTGTATTATAGGTGAGTGACAAATACCCCTTAAAAAGTCAAAAGACTTTTAAGGAGTATTTTACTACGTTTTTCCTATTTCTACCGCGCAAATTTCGAACTTCGCAAAAAAAAAAAAAAATAAAATAATTAGGTAAAGTTGAAGAGGTTTCGAACATTTAAATTCGAACCTAATAACAGTTGGTTGGTGAACCGATTAAGGCATTTCTAAGAAGTATTCTCAAAACTTTGGAACCTCAAGTTCATAAAGAACATACATTTTAAATAGGTAAACATAGACATTTATATTTAATAAAAATAAAGTACTATTTTTATTAAATATAAATGTTTATATTTACCTGTATATTTTTATCTATTATCGGCTGTTTCAATAAAAACAATATCGGTCTTTTGAAAACGGTATAATTAACGTTAAATTCTTAATGCGATCAATCCGTCACACGCGTTTAAACAAAAATAACACGAAAAAAAAACGAAATCTCAGACTGGCATTAAATCACCCGAGTACGCGCAATGACTTAATCACAGTAACCATGAAAATCAATCAACATAATTACATTTAAGATTTTATAAGATTCCACATCAACTTAGATAATTTTTTAATACACTCTATATTTATTATTTCAGAACTAATGAGAGAATTAAAAATTCTGAGAGAATTGAAAGTTTTCTCCTTAGTTCTTAAAAAAAACCAACACACCAAATTAAAATTTTTTGATCATAGTATTTTCTATAAAAACTTGTTTTAAAATACTATCAAAGATATCCTATAATGAGGATGCCCAATCATCTTTTGAAAACTTTTCAAAATAATTTTTAAACCAGAAAATTTGTTTTTCTTTTTGTTGAACTGATAAATAAGGATTTTGCTGCAAACCAGTAATAACTAGCTCCATAAATTTTTGAACAGGAGCTTCTTTTGGAAATTCATCGAGCAAATGATCTAAAAAGACATGTTGATCAAAGGTAGTTTCATCCTCAACACCCATATCTTGTTCATTGTCTATAGGAAAGTTCCATTGTTGGTCAATATTCAGCATGGCAGCTTCAAATGCATTTTGTGGCAAACGTTCAGGAAGCAGATTCATCATTTCTTCTTTATTCTGCTTTTCAAATAAGGAAAAAGAATGATCTTTCTTTGTTTTTTCTGATGAAAACTGCATATTAGAAAACAGTGTAGTACTCTCACCCGATGTAAAGGAAACAGTGCGTTGGGACTGATTCTTTGTTAATTGAGAAACTTCTTCTAATTGGTAAACTGTTTCTTTTTCTATGAATGTATGCTTTGTATTAATCATCTTCATAAGCTCTTGAAATTTCTTTTCAGGATCTACTTTTTCAACATTAATTTCGTCCATCATTGCATTTAATAGCTGTGAAATATGTCGTTCATTACCTTGCTGTTTTAATTCTTCTTGCAATTTCTCAATCTCCAATGGTGTTAATGATGCCTTATACATTTTCTTTGTAAGTTTTTCATTTAATTCAGCTACTGAACCTGCCATGAGTTTGGCTTCCTCATCAAGATTTAAGCTCTGTGATTGAGTAACTGAAACATGTACTTTAACAGTAGGTTTTTTAAAATTCATTTTATCATCTTTTGAATCAAACCAAAACTTTTCACCTTGAATGGACTGATTGGTTTTATCAATTGTATTTTTTTTATCTGTGTTGAACTTGTTTTCAGTTTTTGCATTATCTGTCACTTTTTGAGGTTTGAATGAATTATCTGTCACTTTTTGAGGTTTCGCTTTTTGTAAAAAATTCTCCAATTCATTTTCCTTTGTAGTATTTGACAATTCATTTAATAAATTTTCTAACACACTTTTCTTTGAACCATCATTAATTTTCTTTTTTCTCAAGTCAGTATAAGAAATAGAGAAACAAACTTTCTGGTGTTGCATCCATTGATAGAGTTTTGGTTCTTTAAAAATTTGATATCGCAACATTTGCAACAATTTCCACCAAAAGTAAAAACTAAACAAGAAACAAACAAGAAATTGATAAACATATAGAATGTAATAAACATGTAAATTACAATCTATTAATACTCATCTGGGCACCATCAGAAGGTCTAGATGGGTTGGAGGAACAAAATAAAGTGCTTTCCTAATCATATTTTGCATTAAATCAAAAACAAACTCACAGTGATCAAATCTGTAAAACATAATTACCAACTTATTATTGCAGTTTTACTGGGCATTTATCACTTAAAAACAATTAAATTCAACTTAGGTGAATTTAAACAAAAGTTTAAAAGCATCAACAATTTTGTAAGTTAACCGAAAATAAACTTTGTGTGTACAAATTTGTTTATTTGCATGTTCACTACAGAACATGCAAAATAGCAATAATAGTAACTACCTCTTACAGGTTTTGTCATCATGGGTTGTTTTTTGGCAGAACTTACCAAACAGGACCTTTTTAGAGTAAAAAAAAAAGTTATGATAGGGTAACAGTTGTTAGAGGATGATAATTTACTTAAGACAGCATAGTTTACAAGACTTAAAAAAATGGTATACTTATGGACTTTCAAATCTAATTAGCTAGCTTTTAAAATTGCTTTAAAAATTAGTAATGGATAAAGTTAACTTTTTATAATTTGTTTTTCTTCTAATATTTTTTAACATAAAAAGCTATCTTTATACTTCCTTGGTAAAAAAACTATATCTAATTTTCACATCGAAGTATTTGTTGCAAATTGAGTTTAAAATTTAACCAAAAAATTTTATTTATTGAAAAAATTCTCAAAACAGAGCAGAAATAAAGTGACTACATACTTCCTGATTTTGAATGAATTTTACAAAGTATTTAGTGCTTAACTTTATCAAAATTAAATAGCTTTTGATCAAGCTTTGTTGCAAACATTAATCAGATACATATAACATTTAATCAATTCATTTTTTATGATGTGTGTGTATATATATATATATATATATATATATATATATATATATATATATATATATATATATATATATATATATATATATATATATGGTACATATGTATAAGCTATAAGCTAATATACGCATTGTACTATAGTACAAACAGTCTAGCACAATAGTTATCTTGCTTTCCTTTGTTATAATTGAAGACTAAAAGGTAACAATAGCAAATATCCAATTTTATTGTTTGGGTCCTATTGACCATCTAGTGGCACTGAGCTATTAGATTTGACAATGCATTTGCTTTTATAAATGGAAAGCTTTCAAATGCAATAGTTTTTTTTTTCAAATAAAGAACACAATACAGTTTTATTTTTAAACAAAAAAAAACAAAAACAAAAAAAAACACTCTTTTGCAAATGCAGAAAAATGTTTTCCCATTTGGTCTTCAATTATTAAGTGAGATTTTTCACAAGTGATATGGTTCCGACTATAAAGGAACAACATAATTTTTATCCTATTTTTTTTTACTTCCGCCGACAGATATTGAAGAGGGGCAGGGTAGAACGAAGACTAGGGGCCTGTTTATATGGAAAGCGGGCTGGCTCGGCAAACGAGCCAGCCCGCTTTCCATATAAACAGGCCCTAGGAGTGTCAAAAAAAAAAAAAAAATAATAAAGGCGCAATTTTGTAAAAACAGTTTAAAAAAAAATCAAGTTACTTTCTCTGTTTTTATTCGTATTTTCAGCGAATCTGAGTCTAAATTTTATAAAGTAATTTAATTTTGATAGAAAATTTCTTTCAGAATTTCTCTAAACTGTCTCTAGGGTGATTTAAGGCATATCTGCTTTTAACGTGTGCCCCATTACACCGCTAAACATTTCATTAAGTATGTTAAGTGTTTCTACTTAACATTTTTATAGAATAAACAATACTACATAAAGTTATTAAAAATTGAAATACTAATTGTTTAGGACGTTATGGGGTATGAAAAGTTTTGTTATATTTGATAAAAGAGAAAAACTTTAGATGTAAAAAATTAACTTTTTATGCTTGACTTTTTTTTAGCAATATTCAGTCTTTAATAAATGATAACCGTACAACCAGTGATTTATGGTACGATGAGAATATCCGACGTTTTACATAAACATCCGGCGTCATCCACCAACATAGAAGGGCACAATAATATCGAACAGTCGTTGACGTCAATTGTGGTATAATAAATATTGATAAGATGAAGATTAGAGTTTTCTGTCGGGTTTTATCGTAATAACCATACTACTATTTTAACAATTTACCTCATGAAGATAAAGTAAATCGGTAACAATTTATCTAGTAAACAAGGATAATAATTATGAAAAAAGCGTCTTTTTGCAATGTATAATAATGTTTATAATATATTATCAAAATTTGTTTTAGTGATTTGACAGTAAAAACAAATGTAAAGCCATTAATAAGAATAATTCTTTTTTAACAACACTTTTAAAGGCTTTTTCTTTTTCTTTAATGTTTTCTTTTGCAACGTTTTTTCATTATGTATATAGGCTGATGGTTGCCAGAACTCTGATATAAAACTTTAAGTACCAACAAAGTTGTTATCCTTTCCTGTAATTAAATATACATAAACATATATATATATATATATATATATATATATATATATATATATATATATATATATATATATATATATATATATATATATATATATATATATATATTGATAGGGGAGATCAGGGCTAGCTGTTTACAGGGGTAAGTTGATGTACTGCGTTTAACGTTGGATATTTCCACCAGAAATTTCCAAAATTCTCATGGATTCTTCCCACTTAACTAATTTATCTTTCAGTGTTGTATCAGAGTTAGTTGGCAACATGTGCCAACTTATAACTTTTCGCATTAGCCTTAAATTCACTTAAGTGGGGAGACCGGGGCTAGTTGGCTACAGTTTTAGTTTTTGAGTTCTGTGCATTTCTGGGTGAACTTTTTTAAGGATATCAAATTGCATTTCAAAAGAATATTAATTTGGCAAGCATGTTCAAGTGTCAAGCATAAAAAATAAAATTTGTCCAAAAAAGAAATAAATATGTGCCAACTTACCCCGGCTCAGGGTAATATATATCAATATATATATATATATATATATATATATATATATATATATATATATATATATATATATATATATATATATATATATATATATATATACATATTTCAATTTCTTAGATATTTTCCAAAAGTTATGAAAAAACAGAATACACTTTTTCCTCAAATTTCCTTTCAAACTTTTTTTTTATAAATTTTACACAAAATACAAGCTGCTTAACTAATACCTGAAACTAATACCCCCCTTCAAATAGAACAATTAAAATCACTCATCAAAACCCATATGGGAAGGAGATTTAGTATCAAGCCGATCATTTGAGTGTAAAATACGAAATCTTAATATTAAATACTAATTAGTTAGTATTTTTCAAAAATTTATTGCTTTAAATAGTAAGATTTCTAAAATTGTTTTTCATTCGTCAAGCTCTATTTATAGTTTTTTTTTCTTTTTAAAAATGTCTCGGAGAGCTTTTGATTCTTAACAGTGACCAATCCGTGCAAGATAATGTTAAGCATGGGGACAGATCACTTTGAAGGCAGAAAAACCTAACTTGATTTTAAATGTTTTAAGTAACAATTAAAAAACAAAGAAAATTGTCTATACAAAGAAAATTGTCAAAATTAAATAGCGAATTTAAAACGTAAACTATGCATATATATGTTTTAATTGTAAAATTTTACGTGCTACAGGCGACTTGAGACAGTATCATTAATTTTTTGAATTGTTCGTAACTTTTTTTCAAAAATAATTTTGAAAACAACGTTATTCTGCATGGGAATTTTAAATATCAATTGTTTAAACTATAAGAAACTGGCTGAACTATAATGATTATACTATAACCATCTTTGATGTTATATTCTAACGCTTCTTACCAACCTTAAACAAACCTTCCAGGGTTACTTCAACCTGTCACTGCTATCAACAATAACTTGAAAAATTAAATTCACGATCTTTCCTCAAAAGTCAGTTTACCAACTTGCGCAACATTCTTATTTTCTATAAGTAAAATGGACTGAGGCTGTTGTCATGTCGCTAAAACCGAGTAAAGCTCCATGTATCGAAAAGATTTCTTGCTATCCAATAATACTTTTTCTGGGATAAGTAAGCAATTTTCCATATATTTATTTTATCAACTCAAACAGGTGTTGTAACAGATAAATTCAAAATTAAAAGTTTTTCACCACTCTTTAAAGCTGGAGGTGAAACTTCTTTCAGTAACTACTGACTAATCTCAGTTCTTCTTGTTCACTGTTGTAAAATTTTAAAATATTGAACTACTAGCTGCCACCTAACTGCGTGTTGACATATTCCAATTATGACTTACGCAGAAATAAATCCATTTTGAGCTTGTAGTTCAATATCTCAAAATTTTACAACTGTGTTTTGTCAAAACTCTTCAAACCTATTTTGTTTTATTGTCAATTTGTATAATTTATGTATGTAAGTTAAAAAAGCAAAATATGTGCCAAAATATTTATTCAGTTATAAAGGAAGATCTTTACATTCAATAAGCAGCTCAAACTTTAAACTAGACCTTGAGCTCCTATGCCAGGAGCTAACATAATCTTGGTATTGCATAGAAGTCTCCACATATCTTCCTGGCTTGTTTACATATGTGGAAAACATTCTGGTGAAACTTCTCTGTAATTTTTAAATCTTTATTAAAGCTATAGAAATTGGTCACTCTCTGATAATCGGAACACTTGTAAATGCATCTTTTGCTTGTAGAAGTAGATACCCAATGGCATTGGATATCAAAAATACAGTGTGGCATACAATTATACTGCTCTTTGTTAAAATCTTTCTAGCATATTATGATTTTGAATATTTCAATCTAAATCTATAATAAATTTGAATCCTTTTTTGTTTTCATTTTAAGTATCTAATTTTTATTTTCAAGCCTTTTCGGTAATGCTTCATTTTATTAATGTTTTTCACTCAATATCAATGAAGACTTTATTTTAATAAACTAAAGATCAAGTGGATCAAAATAGGGCTGTCTGTTTAGTAAAAGAAATAGAGATGCAAGTAAGTAATATCCCATCCAACATAAGAGCTCTTTAAGACGTCTGTAACTCGTTTAGACGTCTACAACTAGACGTATTTAAGACGGCTTTTGCACACGCTTTTAAGATGTATTCCAACAACCAGTTTAAGACGTCCTTAAGACGTTTTAAGAAGACGTCTTTCGGAATAACTTGTTTAATCGTGGACGTATAAGAGATGGACGTGCAACGTTATTGTTTTTTTGCAAACCATGCTAGTTGTGCATTGTTAAAAATCTATTGTTTTAAACAAAAGAAATTTAATTCTCTTTAAAGTCTGTCGGATTTGCAGAAAATTTTTGGTCTCGCCAAATCAGTCACATCAACTTCCTTTTACTTAATAAAGATAATAGCAATAGAAACAAGTTTTAAGCTTAATTTTATATAGATAGACATTCTTAATACTTATAAGAAATAACGAGGATGATGAAATTGAGATCATTTACTTGATTACTTTAGTGCATGTATAACTTGAGATGTAATAATTGATAATACAAAATATTAACAAGTTTTGTAGCACAATGATTCCTTGTTTAGTGAACTACTCCATCTACTATATTGCTGCAGTCTTCCAGTTTATGAATATTATAGAAATTTCTATTTGGGCTTGCTCCATCAGACCTTATAGTCCTTGCTTTAAGTCCAATGGATTCTTATATTGTTATATATATATATATATATATATATATATATATATATATATATATATATATATATATATATATATATATATTAGGGTGTTTCTTATTTTTGAAGATTCGATTTTTGCATGGGCCACCCTGCCATTTTTTTTTTTTTTTTTTTAGAATGATTTTTAGGGGTCGCTACCGACCCTACAGTATTGCGCAAATGTACCCTAAAAATGCTTATGTTGCGTATGATGTTATGCAACAAAAGTGGTTGGTGCTTAGCGTACAAACCTCTTTTAACTAGTAATTTTTTTACTTTTAGTGTGCAGAATTGTGTCTATAATGCTTAATTGCTTCTTTTGCAGGTTAAACTAGTGTAACTACTGTACAATGATGGCTTCATCAACCAGTGCAACGATAGCTACCAGAAAGAAAACGGAGATATGGCTTATTGGACAGATGTCCTCTTCTTTATATTGTGTTATGCTTCCATCAAAAAGGGAAGTGTTGGCCCTTTTCTTCCATTACAAGCAGATTGCCAAGCAAAGCATTAGGGAAGCATTACATTCCACAGCAAATGATGTTTTTGAAGTTTGGTCAAAGGCCCGAATACCAGTGCAATTAAAGAAGCACGTTGTCCCTAAAATCGAAAACATTTACAAGGAATGGAAAAAGTTGAAGAAAAATAAAGAGAATAAAGCTAAGCGTTCAGATTATTTGAAACAAAAGGAAGACCAATGGAATAAAGGGTTAGCAGAACTATTCGATATTGCCCATGCCAACGCATTGGAAATGATCACCATTCAGGAGGATAAGAACTTCCTATTATGCCAAAGCGAGAAAATTCGGAGAGGCAAAATGGGTCCAGTCGATAAGAAATTGGCAAGGCAAGAAGAAGTATCAAGAAAAAGACAAAAAGAAATGAACCGAAAAAGGGACCGAGAGGAGATGGCAAGAAAATCTCGAGAAGAAACAGTTGTTCTTTCATCATCTTCTGAAGGTGAAGATAACCCTAAAGAAGATAGCATAACTCAAGAAGATGCCTCGCCTAGTAACCAAGATGACCCTGAGCCATCAACTTCAGGTACACCGTGCTCGCTGGATGGCGAAAGCTATTTATGCGTTGAAGATTTGGATGTTTAGAGACCAATTCAGATTGACAAAAAGAGAGGAGAAGGGAATAAGGGATATTTGCCTTTTCACGGTTCGACTGTACATTACAGCCTGGTACAGATCTCCTGAAGCAACCTCAGCTCCTAGACTTGATCTGCAGCTCTTGAAAGACTTGGATGCCTACAAGACCCAGCATCCTGAGATCTCGAAAATTGCTGTGAATAAGTTACAAGGGCATCTATGGTACCTATCAGAGGAACTTGTTGCTTTAGCTTTTTTTGATGATAAGGTTCGCCCTGAGACGAAGGTCAAGATGGTCCAAGCATTGAACAATGTTTCAGATCAGATACATATGAAACGGACTACTGTGGGCTGCTCAGTTATCCAAGAAAAGAAACTGGAGGACTTTGTCACGTTTAATACACGAAGATTTTTCAGCATCACAGGACTTCCATCACACTTTCTTCAAAACAGTGTAAGAGAATGGGAACATAATGATGAGTTCAAGACTGTAAAGTCCACTGTTCGAAGCATGAAGGTTGTCAACGACATTGCAGAACGTGGCGTAGCACTAATGGACGAATATAATAGACTACATACAAATAACGAAGAGCAAAAGCAGTTCCTGTTGCTGGTAGTTCAAAAATATAGACAGAAATATCCTGACAGAAAAAAGACAACTCTCATGAGTGATTAATCTTAGTACAGTAACTATTGTCTTTAATAAACCTACAATCAAATTAAAAAAGCATGTTTATTGCTGTCTTTTAATAAATAAGTAGAAATGCAATGACAGAAAATGGATGTTTTTAATGCATATAATAAGTGAATAAATGTGTACCAAGTAACTGAGTCATTATCACCAGTCTCCATCAGTTTTATGATTTTTTCCTATGTTAATGACTAAGAGCGCATAGTAAAGTATGCCTTAAATTTCAATGACTGGTAGCGCCCAGTAAAAATGTTTTCTTCCCCTTGAAATTTTTACACATTTATTTTCTCACCAAAATGAACCATTTCATTGGGTGGCCCACTGAAAAACAAAAAAAAAAATTTTTAACCCCAAATAAGAAACACCCTAATATATATATATATATATATATATATATATATATATATATATATATATATATAAGAAGTAGTTAAATTTATATTCATATATATATATGAATTATATTCATATATAATATTATATTCATATATATGTATGAACATAATTCATATATATATATGAATATAAATTTAAATAACTAATAAAAATTATAAAAAAGCCCATTAGAAAATACACCTTTTAAAAAACAATTCATAGTGGAATATAGGAATATATAAATATATATAATGGAGCTTATAGAGTAATAGAAGTAAAAAACGGCCTCATAACGGAAAAAAACACAAATTTAAGGCTGGTGAATGAAGGATCAAGGAATTGAATGAAACCAGATCTTGACAAAAAATTTTGTTTAAGCTTTTTTACATATCGCTATACTTTTTTTAGTCATTTAAAAATTGACATTACATCTATTTTATCATTGACAGACTTTGTTTACATGAAAAAAAGTTCTCAAATTTATAAATGTTCATCTTGAAAAACTGATAAAATCTCCTTGTACCAACAAGTAATTTTCTTTACCTTGGTGGAATTTGTTTAGTAACTTGTCAACACGTGATGTAGTTACTTTATCCTGAACAGTTTTATTAAACAAATGCTATAAAAGTTTAAGCTAATACTAAAAGTTTAAACTATAATAATAAGTTGTACATATCTCTCTTATACGTTCATGCTTTAATTACTTCCTTAATTTCGTCTTTAATTCCGTCTTAGATTCCAATTGCGAAAGATGAATACTTACCATTTTCTTTTCTTTTCAGAAATTTTTATTTTTTAATAGTTATAACTTTCGTTAAAAAGGGTAAAAATATGTCTGTATCAAGAAAAGATTATTTAAGCAATTGGAGAAAATTTAACAAATCAGTTTTAGAAGAAGCTCGAAATGATAGTGCGGATGAACGTCAACAAAACTGTGCACAGCCTCAAGAAGAAGCTGTCAGAGATTTTTTTTCATATAAGCAGTCAAAGTTGAAGCCGTTTATCTATGGAAAAAAATGTGGAAGTAGAGTCAAACAATTTCCCTGAGTATTAGTCCGGCAGTTCTAGCGATAGAGAATCTTTTAATTCATCAATCAGTAAAGATAACCTCTCAGGAGAACTGGCATTTTGGTGTCTAAAGTTTAACTTTTCCCAAGCAGCCATGAATTTACTCGATATACTTCGAAGACATGGAATCACACGCTACCCAAAGGTGCAAAAGCACAATTACAAGTATCTCAAGAAGTCCAACGTGTTCAAAAATGTGATGGTACATATTACTATTTTGGATTTGAGTCAGATATTACAAACAAATTTACAGGGTCTGAAAGAGAAATGTCATTTAGGTTCAGAATTGATGGGTGACCCTTATTTAAATCATCCAATACTCAAATGTTGCCAATTCTTTGTGAAATTAGTGGCGGAAAGATTTTTATTGTGGCATTATACATAGGGGAAAATAAACCATCAAGTTTGGGTGTGTTTTTAAAGGATTTTTTTCAGGAATTGAGTGGTTTAAAGTTATCCGGTCAGACAATAAAATCAGTTGTACACATTTTTAAAGTAAGAGCTTTTCTCTCTGATTGAAATGTAATTCTCCTCTTACAGCTGCTGGTATTAGATGTGTTTTCGGATTCTGCCTTGACTATATGCATTTGATATGTCTTGGGGTTAAAAGAATCTTGAATTATTTCCATAAAGGTCCTATGGTTAGGTTATCACAAGCACATATTTTACAGATTTCTGAGAAACTGATTGAATTTAGAAATTACATTGTTCGCTAATGATAAATTTCAACATGGATTGACAGAGAGGCGGAACGAGAAGTTCTAAAGAAACCCACCTTTATAAATGTGTAAGTGTCTTCTAACGATGCTTTCCAAAAAACGATGATTTTTTCAGCCTATTATTGTTTTTTTGATTTTCTCTTCTTAGCGGCTGTCCGAGAGATATATCCTTTAGGAATCGGAGAAGAAAGTCCAGAAATTTATTTAGGGCGTGTTAAAAAACACACCAGTATCACGAAAATCATATTAAAATTATAATCATGTACAATTTTTTGTGGATGTTGTGAATATATTTCTATAGTAAATCATGTCTCTTTTTTTCAGTTACTGCACACACACACACACACACACATACACACACACACACACACACACACACACACACACACACACACACACACACACACACACACACACACCTACACACACACACACACACACCTACACACACACTTTTTAAGCCGTCACACACACACACACACACTTTTTAAGCCGTCTTTAATGCGTCTTAAATAAGACAACTTTAAGACTTTTTAAATAAGACCACTTAAAGTGTTTCATTTAAGACCAGGTTTAAGGTATCTGTATGACCAATTTCAAGACGTCTTAAATTCGTCTTTAAGACGACTTGTTGTTGGATGGAATAAATGAAATAAAACTTGAAAAATTACTGTGAAATTGAGTATTTTTTCGAAAGATAGTTTCCCAAAATTCATAATATCGTTTTAAAAATAAAAAAATTATGTAAACATTTCTAAAATAATGATATTGCTATCTTTTTAAGTAATCACTTCCTGAAATTTAACAAATCTTTAAGTTTAAGAACTTTAACATCTTTCGACTCTATTTTCAGAAACTTGTTTTTTTAAGTTAAGGCAACTTCGTTTGGAAGAAAAATTGCGAAAAGACTTGCAATCTTTCTTGTAATAGATTTATAGTCTTGAAAAAATAAATTGAACGAATCTAACAAAAATTTAATATTATTGACAAGGAAGTTTTAGTTTAAAGTTTACAGGAAAGAAGCCATTTCGAATATTCAAATTAAACCTCATTCAAATCACAACCCAAAAATTTTAAGCGCAATTTTTAAAGGTTACGTTCACAGAGCTTACTCCATATGTAGTGATTCACATTTACGAAATGAGATAACTTTTCTAAATTAAGTTTTCAATGAAAATGGTTTCGACAAAAGCCAACTGGTAGGTTTTGCAAACTAAATTAGTAAAAAATGGTCCATGAAAAACAATAAAATTAAATCCGAGTACGACGCCCTCCATACAGTATTATTGCTGTGGACATAGGCGCCGAGTTCACGGGGGCAACAGGGGCAGTGGCCCCCCTGGAAATTTATACTAATGATATATTATCATAGATTATCATGAGGGCGAGAGTATCTATTCGCCCCCCGTAATAATCCGTGATTATAAATTATTAGTATAAATTTCTGGGGGGGCCACTGCCCCTGTTGCCCCCGTGAACTCGGCGCCTATGCCTGTGGATACCATCACTGTCCCCAAAATTAAGGAAGATATTTAGAAAAGTTGGATATGGAGTAGTTTTTAGATCTAGTTCTAATTTAATATCACTGCTAACGTGTAAAAACAAATCTAAATTACCACGCAATAGCCAACCTGGAACTTATTTAATTGAATGCAACTGCTTAAAAAAATACGTTCGCGAAACGAAGTAACAAATTAGAACTCGAACTCAGCTGCATCAAAAAAGCTTAAGCGAGGAAAATATCATCAGTCTGCAGTAGCCACACATAGTAAGTTTTGCTCGGAAGAAATAAACTGGGAGAAGGCTAAAACTGGAGTGGAGATAAAAAATTTGATCGAAAGGTCAGTGAGGATCTTGAGAAACAGAACTACTATACATTGCCGGTTCTGACGCATTGATACTTTTCCTATACTTAAGGATTCTGACGCATTGATACTTTTCTATACTTAATGAAATCAAGATGTCGTTGTGTGTTTTTTAATAATATGTTGTCATTATTAAAAAAAAAAGGTCTCTTCGCGTTTCTCTAATTCTTTGATCATGTTCTTTTTGTTGTTCTTCTTCAAATGCATTTTTTAAAATGGGTAAGGTATTTAATTTTTTGCGATTATCATTGTGGAATTGTGTAGCAATTCTGTGTAATTCTGGGTCAAAAGTGGGATTAATTATTTGCTGTAGTTCACTGTAACAAAATTCCTCATATTCATCTTGTTCTGTAATATACTCATTGACATTTTTTATAACAAGAAAAAAACTTTTTTCTTTGTGCAATTTTACAATAGCTTTTCATAGAATAGCGCCTAAAAAAGGTATACTATTAAAGGGTGAGTTAGGTCCGAGCAATAATCCGGCTCCAATAGATTGATATCCTTTTCCATTTTTAACAAAGAGTCCTTCACCAATAGTAGGTTTTACCCAAGGTCTTAAAAAGATTCCTGATCCTGCAGCAGTCATTTTCATTCCATTTCCATTCTTTTTGAAGTAAACGATTCCTCTTCCGGCAATTTTATCAACCATAGCAGAGCCAGCAGAAGAACCTACACCTGCTAACAATCCAGTGGCTAGAGCAGGAACTACTCTTGTAGCAAGAGTGCTGCCTAGCATACCTAATAACGGTAAAAGAGCTCCGATGAATCCGCCTTCAATGGTTGAGTTGTATGATAATTGTTTTCTGCTCAGTTTGAGTGTGACTCCTTTACCAGCTTCATACGCTTTTGTGATTTTGTTCAATTGCGCATTAGTGATAGCGAGAATATGTTCGCCTTCTAGATCTGAATGAGATAGTCTTATATTGACATCAGTCTTTTCTTGGATCGCTTTTTTTATTTTGTCAGATTGACTTTGTGAGATGTTTATTTTTACTTTTTGGTAGCTCATTTTTTAAATAAAAGAAAAAAATTATCGCTGAACTGCGCTGCTCGTAAAAAGGTCTTGGAGCACAGAGGTTATTCTTTCTTTAACGTGAAATCGGAGGATAATGTCTTCACCTCTAAAGTCGATCAAGTTACCGTTTTGATCTACAATTCTTGATTCCATTCTTGAAATTCTACCCACCATGATAGGCAAGTATATCAAGTGGAAAGGCTTTTCGCTAATTTTATATCCTGGAGGAGAGTCAGGATGAAAAGAGTAAATGTCAGATGTTCTTTTTCCGTTATCATAAGATGATCCGATAACATCGTTTGTGATTCTGATGATGGCTATATCATCTATTCTTGAAAGTGATTCAGACTCGTAATAGTCAATATAACTTGTAACTTTATCTGGATTTGCTGGATCTTCTTTTTTCTCTACATAGGTATATTCTGCTTTATTAAATCCAAGAACAGTGGCTAAACTGTTATTCACGTTGAAATCCACCCAATATTTTGTTGTAGATCCAGGTTTTCCAAATTTCAGAGTAGATCTTAAAGTGGTTAGGTTTGCACCGATAACAACACCATCCACTCTATATAAGTTTCCAGTTTGTTCTTTCATTTCTTTCTGAAGATAATCATTAATCTCGCTAATTTCATACGCTCCTTCTTCGATGTAAATGGTGTAGCTGTTTGAACCGGCGTTGGGACTGTATCTGAAAACATTATTTGTAGAATTGATGTTGGTGTAACTGTGAACAGTGTCAAAGCCGACAAGAGCCATTTCATACTTTTTATTAGGTTCGAATTCGATGGGGTTGTCAAACTCAGTTTGGATGACGCTGTTTCTTACGGTTGGAGTTTCTTTTTTTGCTTTTGCAAGGAGATAAAATCCGCTCATCTTTTTATATAGATATGGGAAAATAAAAATTGTCGAATCCGCTTCGATATTTTCCACAATCCTTTTTTGAGGATAAATCAATGACTGCAAATCCGTGAGGTTGAGACCAACAATATTTACAAAACTTTCTAAACTCTTCTATTTTCATATCGCTTGAAACATGATCTTGGTAAATGTGGTTAATGTTTTTTGAGTCTTGAGGAAACAAGCAAATGAAATTAGCGTTTTCTCGGATGGTTTGTCTAGGCAGCATAAAATAATTTTGAGCAAGGTAAAAGCAGTCGACGTTAGAATGTCTTCCTCGGATGTAATATTTTTCACACTTGTTTTGTTTGGTCAATTGCAAATCATCAAAGATCATTAAATTGTTTTTGGATGAATCAAGATCTTCTGGTTCTGGCACATCGTCAGCAGTTTCAAAAAATTGACATTCCATATCCTCTGTGTTATTCCATTTTTTTGAAATTTCATCAATAACACATTCAGGACTCACGTTTAATTGTTCAATTTTGCTTTGAATGTTAAACAAATCAAGAATAACCTCTTTCGGTAATTTCTTCTCGAACGAGTTTTTTAATATTTTATATTCCGGCTGAAAAAGAGATTTTCCAAACACTTGCAAATGATTATAGTCTAGCCAGCCAGGTCTTAAAAGTAAATTGAGCAGCAGCGTCGTTTTACCACAACCTGATTTTCCAATAATGATTCCACGTATACTTCTAGGCAAAAGTTTGTTGTTTTTCCTTTTGCTTTTATTTACATTCCATGACAAATCAATCACTTCCATTTTTTATTATGTTGAATATAAAAAAATGTACTGCGTTAAGTGTAGAAGAGAGACTGAAACGAACAACTTGCACCATGCTATAAGCAAAAGCAATAGAAATATGCTTAAAGGAACTTGCGTCATCTGCGGAACGACTAAATGCAAATTTGTTTCTGCGCATGCGCTTAGCGGAGGAGACTTGGTGGAATCGATCAACAATTTTTCAAAAAAAATAAAGCTTCCATGGGCAAAGTTTCCAGGAGAAATGCACGTTCCAGGGATGAACTTTGCGGGACCTGGTACCAATTTAGATAAAAGGCTCACTTCCACAGACATGTATCAAGAGTGGAGCAAACCGGTGGATAGAGTGGACAATGCTGCATATCACCACGATTTAGCTTACAAGTATTTTAACGACAAGCAAAACAGAAATTTAGCAGATCGAATGATGCTTGAAGAAATGGATTCTATACAAAATCCCACTCAGAGAGAAATAAGCGAGCGAAAAATCATCGAACCCATCATCAAAGCCAAAGCTAAATTCGGATTAGGTGTTAAAAAGAATTTCCAAAAATCTAAAAAATAATACAGTGAAAAAAATTTTTGATTTTGAGTTAAATAAAAATCTTGTATATAGAAAAGAAATGAATTTTATTACAATTGAAAGTTTTGATGAGAGCAAATTATCAGTTGGAGAAATTTACGCGGCAACCAAACCAGTAGCCTATCAAAAAGTGTCAGTAAAATATTCTTATCCAACTGGAGATGGTCCTCTTGTATTACGATCACCTATATTATTTTCGTATGGCGTATGCGAGAATAAAGATCCAGCAACACAAAAATTAACTGGATATTCCATGCCTTTCGTTTGCTTTGATGCTAAAAAGGGAAAGACAGAACAAGAAGAAAAGTTCATTAGCACAATGGAAAAGATTACTTTGTTTATTAGAGGTGAAGTAGATAAATTGTCAGCCAAACTTAAAAAAGGAGGAAGAAGAAAGCAAATTAATTCAAACGAATTGAGTATTTTAAAATATAAAGCTGAGCATCCTGAATCAGCGCCAGTCTTTTATGCAAAGATGTTTACTAAAAATGAGAAAGACGAAATACTTATTACTTCTGTATTTTATAGAAAGAAAACAGATTTTGATATACAAAATGGAGTCAAAGGGGAACGTCATAATAGAAATTTGGTCAGATCTTCTGGACATGATTTTCTCAATCAAAGATGTTATGCTATTGGAGGACTTAGAATTGAGGGGGTGTATATTGGTCCTTCGATTGTGTCTATTCAAGTTAAACTGGTCGAAGCCGTCATCGTAAAAAATGCAACTTTTTCTAATAGCATCATGATGTGTGAAGACTTGAATTTAGATGTAAAAGAATTGGAAGATGAAATGTAAATCACTTGTGAATTTTTTTAAAATTTTCTGAATTTTAAAAAATGATCAACGTTGAAGGAATTATACTACCGAACAAACCTCTGACCAACTTTCAATTAATAGATGCTGTGAAAACGCTTAAAATTAAAAACTTTAGAGGTGTTTTTGTCAGGGATGAATTGCCAAAAAAGACAAGAAAAAAAGAATGTGGTATTGTCAACACGGGAGATTCTAGTACAGATGGATTTCATTGGGTGTGTTGGTATAAAGATGGGGATAAAAAATACAGCTTTGACTCTTATGCTCAGCCTCCTCTTGTTGAGCTCATTGACTACTTGAAAAGTCCAGTCTTTTACAACAGCGAGAGAGTACAGTTTGGTAATACCTCTTATTGTGGACACTTGTGTCTTTACGTCTTGAAAAAATTACAGGAAGGGGATAACTTTCAAAGCGTTGTTAACACACTTTGGTGAAAAAAAAGTCGTGTTTATATAAAATGATTGACAAATTTGGAAGAACTGAATTGGGAAGGTATTTTTATGATCCTTCTTCAGCAATAGCTATAACAGGTGATCTCTATGTTAGAACAGATGGAAACAGCACCATCACTGCAGATTTAGATTACAACTCTCATAAAATCATCAATTTGGGTGAACCCACCAACGCACACGATGCTGCTACTAAAAATTACGTCGATACGCATTCGTCAGGAGGAGGAACGGCGATTGGAACTACAGATTTGGATTTAAATTTTCACAAGGCAATCAACTTGAATGAACCGACCAATCTTCACGACGCCGCCACAAAAAATTACGTCGACGTAAGCTCGAGCCTGTGTGTTAAAACCGACGGATCCAGTACAATCACGGGAATCATCGACATGAACTCTCACAAACTGATTAATGTGAGCGATCCTACCAATTTAAAAGACGCAGCTACAAAAAGGTATGTAGACACCAAAGTCTCTTACAACACTATTTCTTACGTAGACATTAACATGACAGCTCATAAACTAACTAATTTAGCTGAACCTACATCAGCCTCAGATTCAGCTACGAAAAATTATGTGGATACGCATGCTTCTGGTGGAACGACTGTGGGAACTACAGATTTGGATTTGAATTCGCACAAATTAATCAATGTGCTCGATCCAACCAACGCACAAGATGGAGCGACAAAAAATTATGTGGACTTGTTGTTGCAGAAGTCGAGTTTGACCAGTGTCGTTCCAAGCTCTAGCTTTACCAGTTTGGGATTAAAGTCTCAGACGGTAGCAGCGTTAACGACTTCTCCTGTGTTTGCGTTTTCTGGAAAATCTGGTGTGCTGAGAAGATTGTGGCTGGCTTTATACAGCACCTCTGGCACGAATATTCCAGGTCAAGTTTTCATTCGAATCTTTACAGATGGAGAAATTAATGTAGGGAATTATGCAGAAACAACAGAAGGAATCGGAGTGGATCAAACAGGTCTCGCCACTGATTTGCTTTTTTCACCATTGGGAGGAGCTTTTTACACCAACTCTTTGCAGGGATGCAACATGTTTAACGCCACTTCCTTGGGAGGATATTTCACGTTGGACATGCCTTTCAGAAACGACATCTCCATTCAACTCGTGAACAGAAATGCCACAGCCATCACGTATTGGATTCAACCGTTCATTTCCACACTTGTTTCTATTCCTGCGACCATCCCTCTTTACAAGCTGTACTGCAGAACGTTTCGATATTTGAATACCACTTATGGCAGCGAATACGTTTTGATGAACACCAACGGAAAAGGAAATGGTGTCTCGTTGAAATACATCAGGATGCACGTCATCGGCTCTTCTGGAAACTGGTGGGAGTCCAGAGTTAGAATGTACGACGGAAATCTGCCTCCAGGTAACGGAACTGTACTCACTCCTTGGACACCGTACAACACCAACAATTACACCTACTTTCCTGGTTATGACGGTGACAGCACATGCTTCTTTTCATCCTCTGGACTGGAAGATTTTTACTTGTCGTCGTGGAACGGATCAAATGTGACTTCATTCAACAACAAATCGACTGGACTTTTGTATCAATCCACTTCATCCATCGGTTCCACCACCACCATTTCTTTTTACAGAAATTTCGGAGAAGCCGATTCCATGCCTACTGTCGCAGCTGGTAGAAGACTCGTCGTCACGCTCAACTCTGGTGATGCTCAAGTCGGTCAATCTGGAAGCTTTTACCTTCTTCTCGGACAAGTCTATTATTACGCTTAAAAATTCAAAGAATTTCCATGGATACAAAGTATCTTAAAAATTTCACAAGTGAAATTCTACAGATGAAAAAAAATTTGAAAATGACTTAAATAAATTTTTCTTGTTATAAAAATGAATTACAGACAGCGTGCGATAATAGAGCGAATGAATGCTATGGATGAAAACGTAACTTGTGAAGATCTGGATAGTCTTGAAAAAGATGTGTTAGAATTACAAAGAATAGGTGAATTAACTGATGATATACTTGAAATGTATGAAGATTTAAATGAGTATAGATATAGTTATTATAGAAATAATCGTTATGAAAGCGAAGATGATGAAAGCAAAGATGATGAAAGCGAAGATGATGAGGAGAAAAGAAATAGATTAAAGATTGAAGCATTGTGTGAAGGTCATCATAATGATAAATATAGAGTGTGTGCTTCTGCTGCTTAAACATTTAGATTTTTAAGATCTTTGGATCCGTGAAAAATTCAGAGAATTTTTTAATTCTTTTTGAAGAATTGAAAATTCAAGTCGGTCAATCTGAAAGCTTTTACCTTCTTTTCAGGCAAGTCTATTATTATGTCTAATGTACAGATGAAAAAAATTGAAAATGACTTAAATAAATTTCTTACTATAATAAAAATGATGAGTATGAGTGATGTAGAAGATCTTATTGATCCTGAAGATATTATTGATCCTGAAGATGGTTTTCCTGAATATTACTATGAATTAACGAGGGACGAGCGACGAAATTTAATAATTAGTCATATCCGAGGAGAAAATTATGAAACGAGAGCAAACAGAATACGCAATGAGAGAGAAAGAAACCAAGAACATGATATTATTGAACGACGACGAAGAATTGAAAGACCTCCGTCTGAAATAATTATAACAGAACCCACTGAACCTGGTGGGAAAATTAAAGTTAAACTTATTATAAGGAGACCATCTGTAGTTGAAATTACATTAGAAGAAAAATTAACTCTTAAAAAACAAAAACGATATGAAATAATTGAAAGAGGACCAACAGTAATATTTAATGGACGTAGACAATAGTCATTTTATTCCGTACATGTACGGAATAAAATGATGTATTAAAAAAATTATTTTTTTGTAATAATAAAAATGGAGAATAATGTGCATAAAAAATTTTTTCATTATAATCGAAAGGTGTGTAATAAATCATATCTTTTTTTCGACAAGTATTTGAAGCATCCTCCCATAAAAGTAGGAACGAGATATGAAATATTTGCTCAAAAAGACATCACACTAATTCATCTGAGTCATCAGAAAATAACTTTTATGTTTGGAATAAAACTTAAAAGCGGATTAGCTTTAGTGAACTTGAGGGAAAGTCTAAAATCAAAACTGGATTATTTTGGCCACAGCATGATGATATCAGAGTCGGTGGATAATGTGATCATGGAAATTCACAATAAAAGCAAGTCAGATGTTATTATTAAAAAAGGGGAAAGTTTATGCTTTGTCAATTTCATTAATGAGTAAAAAAAAAATATTTTTTTTTCGCTTAATATAAAAATGGAATACAATTACGATGCTAAATCTAAAATTTATCCAGTTCTTCCAACAGCTCCTGCAGATGAAGGACACAATTACCGTCTTCAGAAAATAAGCGAAATCCAAAAAGAGATGGACAACGAGAGGAAAAAGAGAGTGCATATGAGCAAAAAGTACCATCGCGCTTTCAGAATCATTTCTTTTGTAGACACTACGTTGCAAGCAGGTGGTGTTGCACTTGGAGTTGTTGGAATTGGAACTTTGAGCACCATCGCTGCTGCCCCTGTTGCGATTGCATGTGAAGGTGTGGCTATTGGAATGGGGTTTTTGTCCATTGTAGGAGGACAAGTCAACAAAAAACTAGCATTAAAAGCGGAGAAGCATGAAAAGATCAAAGTGTTGGCAGAGTCGAAATTGAACACCATCAACAGTCACATTTCAAAGGCTTTAGTAGACAACGTTGTGAGCGATTCAGAGTATGAATTGATTTTAGACGAGCTTCAAAAGTTTAAGAGCTTGATGAAAGAAATAAGAACTAAAACAAAAATTAACATTGACGAGATAACCAAAGAGTCGTTGATCCAAAAAGGAAGAGAAGACGCGATAAAAGCGTTCAATAATATGTTTAAAAAAAATTAAAGATTTTTCAACGGATTCGCAAGCGAATCTAAGAAATTGTAGATTTCCACGGATTCAAAGAATCTAAGAAAAACTAATTTAAAAACACAGATAAGTCTGCGTTTAAGTTTTTTTTCTTGTGTTTTAAAAAATGTCCTTTTTTAAAATACTAGATCCAAACAAGAGAGATGAAATTGTGAAAGAATTTGTTGAAAGAAGAAAAAGAATCTATCAAGATAGTTTGAATGAAAATATTTATGATGCTAATCTTCAGACTGACTTGAGCAAGCTTTACAAGCCTCTGATTGAAAGCAATGAAAAGATGCAAAACGAACTAAAGAGCATCGCATACAAAGAGGTTGAAAACACTCCACTGGCTTTAACCTATCCTGAAAGCGAGACGCCATCAATAAAAAGAATGAATTTAGGAGGTATTGCAAGTTTCTACTTGATGAGATATGCATCGAAAAAAGAATTAGGCGATAGAGTGTTTGGAATTCACGCAAAAGATGGAAAAATGTATATTGGTAAAGAAGAAGTAACCATTGATGAAGACGATATCATTATTGGTGAAGAAAAGTATAATGGAACAAGAGGACTTTGGGAGTTAATTTCAAGGTTTAGACCTGATAATACCAAGTACACTGATGATGACCTTGAAAATTATGGAAGTATACTTATTAAAACTCGAGCAATAGAGTCTGATACAAATCCAAAAAAGCCAAAAGCCTCCAGAAGCGAAAAATACCGACAAATTATAAAACCGCTTTGGGATAAATTTAAAAGCGAATCTAAAGTCAAAAAAGGTAATGGTGTGATTATACTTCCGAGCGATCCTAACGCATTAGTTCATAATTTTACATTGAGCGTAGCTGCATGGCATGCTGGAAATAAAGAGTCGAGAAATGTGGCTGTTTCCATTTGCGATGAGCTGTTGAGACAGAATAGGATTAATAAAGACGAGTACAAGGCTATGATCGCGTATATCGATATGAAATAAAAAAAATCTATGGAAATAAAAATGATCGTTTATAGAAATAGATATGTTAAGAAGCATATTGTGGGTGGAAGTGGGATAATTGACACGCTTAAGAATTTCTTGAGAAGAGCAGCAGCTTCAAGCGCTTCAAGAGCAGCATCTACTTTGGCTAATAAAATTGCAAAAACCGAACTGGGAAGAGAAGCAATCATGGCTACTAAATCTGCAGGAAAAGAGCTAGCTTCAACAGCCATTTCCACTGCTAGAGATGTGGCTATTGATAAAGGTAAAAAGACCATTGAGAAATTGTATGCCAAGACTGGAACTCCAAAGCCACATGAAGCTGCAAAAAATGGTCTCAGCCTTAAAAGCAAAGAAATTATTTCAAGCATTGTTAACAGAGCAGCACCAGTTATAGATGAATATTCCATGTTTGGATCAGGATTGTCGAAGAACAAAGCGATTAGAATACAAGACCTGGTAAAACTTTCAAAAGAAAAGTTCCATGATCTAAAGGATCTAAAAAAGGGAAATGGGCTTTTTATTGCATGAGTATTTCACTTGTGAAATCTAAAATTTTTTTTCTTTGATGTATAAAAATGGCAAATTCCGATGTTTTAAATTTTACAGAAGAGATTATTGTTGATGAAGAAATTGAGAGATTTGAATTTCATGAATACGAACCAGTGAATAAGAATCTAAACGTGGATGGAGAAATAAGAATCAATATTGAGCAGCAAGATTTGTTCACGCTTCCATCTGAGGCGTACCTTTTGGTTGAAGGAAGACTTTTAAAAGCAGATGGAACTTCCTACGCTGATACAGATGTCGTTACTTTGGTTAACAACGGTATCATGCACATGTTCAGTCAGATTTCTTATCAGTTGTCGAATCAAGAGGTGGAAACCATTTACGATCCTGGACACGCTACCACCATGATTGGATACCTCAAATATCCAGTAGAGTTTCAAATTTCAGAGGGTATGAACCAGCTGTGGCAAAGAGACGTAACAGCTTTAGCAGATCTTGTCAACAACAATGGATATAAACAAAGACAAAATTACATCATTGCACAGCCTGAAGAAAAAGGAACGTTTTCGTTCTGCATTCCTTTAAAGCACATTTTTGGATTTTGCGACGATTACGATAAAGTGCTCTATGGATTTAAGCATACACTTGCTCTTGTGAGAAAGAGCGATAGTGATGCTATTTTTAGAACAGCTGCAACAGCTGCAGGAAAAGTGGATTTGACTAAATTGTCTTTGTTTATGCCTCATGTCACACCCTCTGTCGTAACTAGTAACAATCTTTACAAAATCATTGAGTCAAAAGTAGATGTTCCATTTTCGTTCAGATCTAGACAATGCGATACCATCGCTGTTCCTGTATCAAACAACTTTAGTTGAAAGGTTAAGCGCAAGATCTGCTAGTGAAAGACCTAGGTATGTCATTGTTGGATTCCAAACAAATAAATCTGGAAGTCAAGAATTAAATCCTTCAGTCTTTGATCACTGCGATTTGAAAAACATATATGTCACCTTAAACAGTGAAAGGTATCCCGCTGTTGATTACAATTTAGACTTTAATAACAACAAATACTCAAGAGCTTATAGAGACGCATCTAAGTTTGACAATAGACTTTATGGGGTAAACGAAATTATATCTCAGCCTAATTTGACTGCCTTAAATTATAGATTCATTTGTCCTCTTTTTGTTTTTGATGTAAGCAAGCAGGCTGAGAGGTTAAAAACTTCAGTGATAGATGTGCAAATAAAAGCTACATTTAACGCAAACGTTCCTGCAAACACTCAAGCCTTTGCTGTCCTCATTTCTGATAAATTGCTTAGGCTTAAATCAGATGGAAGCAGAATGAATATTGTTTATTAGGTGCAGAGCATCCACATGAATTCTTCGAATTTATTGATGTCCTTCAAAATAATATTTTTTTTAATAAAAAATGAGATATACGAAAAAGGATTTGAAAAAATTACTGAAAGAAAACGGAATTTCTAAAACGTCAAACAATAAAATGTCTCTCATGATGCTTGCGGTTGAAAACAACTTGATTGATAAAAACGAATGGATTAAAGACGTGAAGGAAGAGCGACCAGTAGGTAGACCGAGAAAGGATTAAATCTGTTAAAAGAAGAATAAAATGATACAGTTTTTTCCGTTTTTTCTAGAATGCAGTATAAAAGAGACTGACGCAAATAAAAAAAGGCATCTTGAGCTTCTTGCTTTTGGAAAAACAGGTGTGTTTCGCGAATCTGTTTACATCACTGAAAACGGAGATTTTAATATTCCAAAAGAGTACAGTGAGGAAGAGAGAGACAAGCTTTACCGACTTGTAAGGAGTGGTGAGACAGAATATTCACGAATGGAAAAGAAAATCAAAGAGCATCTCAGTACTTGGAAAAATTTGGCTAAAGAAGAAAAGCTAAGAATGATTGACAAGTATGTGCTTGGTTTGGATTGCGATTTCGAGGAGAAGAAAAAGATTTCTGGAAATCTAAAAAGCGCAATTTTAAATCATTCACTCGGTTCTAAAGACATGGTGTATGAAAACTTTAAAATACTTTGTATCCATGAAAATTCTTTAGATGTTAGAAATGAAAAAAAATCGAATTTGATTTAAATAAAATCTTAGCATAATAAAAGATGTCTTACACAAGAAAGTTTTTGAAAAATTTGTTAAAAGAAAATGGTGTTTCCAAAACGTCTGACAATAAAATATCGCTCATGATGCTTGCGGTTGAGAACAACTTGATTAATAAAGATGCAATTTTGGAAAACTCGAAAGAGGTGAGACCTGTTGGAAGACCTAGAAAAAATGAGAAAAAAGAAAAAAAGCCTCTTGATCCTAAATATGCGAGACTTGGTTTAATTAGAAATAATCCTTTAGGTTTAAGAATAACTCATGTTGATACTGGTGAGGAGGTGAAATACAAGTCTGTTTATGAATCGAAGAAAAAGACAGGGCATGGCTGGCAGTACTTTACGAGACGAAATGGAAAAGTAGTAGATGGATACAAATATGAGATTTTTTAGCGCGAGAAGTTTTTAAATTCTTATATATTGAATTTAAAAATTTGAAAGTGATATAAATAAAAAATCTTGCTTTATTAAAATGGAAAACAAAACGGTGAAAGAATTAAAAGAAATTGCTAAAGGGCAAAAAATAAAAGGGTATTCTAAAATGAGAAAGGGGGAACTTATAATGGCTTTGCATCCTCCTAGAGCTGTCTCTGCTCCTGCTTCTCTTCGTAGACGAACGACTGAGGCAAGACCGTTGCCTGTTAATGAAAGACCTACCGTGGTTAGGTTTGTTCGACCAGCTGTAAAAGTTTCTGTAAAACCGACAAAAGTTTCAATAAAGGCGACAAAAGTTTCAATAAAGCCGACAAAAGTAAGGTTTGTTGTCAAACCTTCCACAGCGATAAAACCACCATCGCTCCGAAACCTGTCATTGCTCCTAAACCATTGTTCATTCCACCAAGACCTGTGGTAAAACCTCCTATTGCTCCGAAACCAATTCATTTGCAAAATCCTAATATTCGAAGACCTGTGCCTGCTCCAAGGTTAAGGACTAACGACTTGATTTCATTCGAACCTTCTACTCTCTTGCAAAATAGGATGACAATAGATGAACCCTCTATTCTTAACACACCGGTTATCGATTCAACAAACGTTATTACACCTAGACCGGTTCCTGCTCCAAGATCTTTATTTTCAAGACTGACGGCAGTTGCAAAAAGTGTGACGTCCTATGTTGCAAATAAGTTTAATGATATTAAAGAATGGATAGATCCTTACGTTCCTGAAGTAGTTAAGAATAAGGTAAACGAATCAGTGGATCAAATCAATGAAAAGGTAAAGTCTATCAAATCACTTGTATTAAAAACAGTGTATAAACAGCCAGTGTCAAAACCTTATAAAATAGAATTCAAGTTGGCTGAACATTCAGCAGAGCGTACTGCTAGACTATTTTCTTACACACCTTCTTCTCAATATCAAGACATTGCAACCTTTTTTAATTTGGTAAGAGAGTCTGCCATTCAAACCATAGAAGGAGAAAGAAACACAAAGGTAAGAATTGTTTTAGCGTGTGAAATGAAATCTGTAAGCATCATGACTGGTGAAGAAGTGACTCGGGAAGCAACCTTTTCATCAAGATCAGAGATTATTCTAGCGGCTACAGGTGTAAGAGAGTTAATGAGCGAAATGGAAGAGAAAGTCTTAGAGAATAGTGTTAAATACAATGCTTTAGGCTCCAATAGCACCCTGTCAAAGATTTTAAGAATGGATATCAACTTTATTGATTACGAACCTCTCAGCGGTTCTTCCTACATGGAGCTGACTGACGATCTGAAAAACAAAAAGGCTATCATCAACATGAAAAACGAGGATAACCAATGCTTTAAATGGTCAGTCACTCGAGCGTTGAATCTTAAAAATAGAGACAAAGAACGAATTGATGAAGACTTGGTTCTAAAATCAGAAGAGTTGAATTGGGAAGGAATGGAGTTTCCTTTAAAGGTAACTCAAGTCAAAAAGTTTGAGAAAAACAATCCAACTATGAGCATTAACGTCTTTGGGTATGAAAATAAAAAACCTTACCCTTTGCGAATATCTGAATTTGTTGATCGAAATCACTGTGTTGATTTGTTGTATATTACAAACGAAGACACAGAACATTATTGTCTCATTAAAAATTTCAGTCGGTTTGCTGGTTCCTCAGCATCGAAACATCAACACAAAAGATATTTTTGCAGAAGATGTCTTCAAGATTATGACCAAGAAGAAAAGCTCCAAAAACATCGAGAAGACTGCTATGATAATGCGTCAATGAGAATCGATCTTCCTAAAGAAGGAGCAACTGTTGAATTTAAAAACTATAACAAGTCCATGAGGGTTCCCTATATTGTATATGCAGACTTTGAAAGTTTCATCAAACCTATCGATGACAACACTGAATATAATAATAAAGAGTCATACACCAAACAATATCAAAAGCATGTTCCAAGCTCCTTCTGCTATTATATCAAATGCTTTGACGACAGCATATACAAAGAAAAACCAGTCATGTACACAGCAGAAAGCGAAGAGGATGATGTAGCTCAAAAGTTTATAAATATGCTTGAAGCAGACCTTATAAAGATTTTCAACAAGATTGATTTAATAAAAAAGAAAATCATGACTGATGAGGATGAAAAGAATTTTGAGGCTGCTATCCAATGTCATATTTGCAAAAAAGATCTTAACGGTGATAAAGTCTTAGACCATTGTCATTTAACTGGAAAGTACCGTGGTGCTGCTCATAACAAATGCAACTTGGATTATAAACTTCCAAAATTCATACCTGTCGTTTTTCACAATTTGTCTGGCTACGACTGTCATTTTTTCATCAAAAAATTAGGTGGGAAACTCAATTGCATACCAAACAATGAAGAAAAATATATCAGCTTCTCTAAAAAAATCAAAGTGAGAGAATTTATTAATAAAAAGGGTAAACTTCAAGAAGTGTGGAAAGAAATGAGGTTTATTGACAGTATCAGATTCATGAGTGATAGTTTAGAAAAACTGTCTAAAAATCTAAACGATGATCAATGCAGAAACGTAGCCGAATATTACAAAGAAAAGCAGTTTAACTTATTAAGAAAAAAAGGCATTTACCCCTACGATTGGGTAGACTCCATTGAAAAACTCTCTGAAACACAATTACCTCCTATTGAAGCCTTTTACTCTAAACTGAAAGATGAAATAGCAAAAGTTGAAGACTATGCGCATGCGCAAAACGTTTGGAACGAATTTGAATGTATAAGTTTTAAAGACTATCACGAGCTATACAACGTGTCTGACGTGCTCATTTTAGCTGATGTCTTTGAAAATTTTAGAGACACATGTCTCACTCATTACAGTCTTGATCCTGCTTGGTATTATACCTCTCCTGGTTTGGCTTGGGACGCCATGTTAAAGGAAACTAAAATTAAATTGGATTTGTTAACCGATATTGATATGCTCAATATGATAAAAAAAGGTGTACGTGGTGGAATCAGCATGATCTCCAATAGATATGGAACTGCTAATAACAAATACATGGGTAAAGAGTATAATCCTTCAGAACCTTCAAAATTTCTTCAGTATTTAGACGCTAATAATCTCTATGGATGGGCTATGTGTAAACCTCTTCCTGTTAGAGGATTTAGATGGATGACCGAAGATGAACTTTTAAATTGGAAATCTATACCTTGCATCCTCGAAGTGGACTTGGATTATCCTAAAAACCTACACGATACACATAACGAATACCCTTTAGCTCCTGAAAGACTGACCATTGTAAAAGTGGAAAAGCTGGTACCCAATTTAAACAACAAAGAAAAATACGTCGTTCATCATGAAAACATGAAACTATATGAACGGTTGGGGTTGGTTATTACTAAAATTCATCGTGGTGTTACCTTTGAAGAAGAACCTTTTATGAAAAAATACATTGGTCTCAACACCCAATTAAGAGCAAAAGCTAAAAACGAATTTGAAAAAGAATTTTTCAAGCTTATGAACAACTCCGTCTTTGGAAAAACAATGGAGAATATTCTAAAACGCGTTGATGTTAAACTCATTACCACGAGAAAAGAAGTTCTAAAATTATCCAAAAGTCCTCGATATAAACGACACACCATTTTTGATGAAAAACTCATCGCAATTCATATGGAGAAAACACAATGCTTTTACGACAAACCCGTTTACTTGGGAATGAGCATCCTCGACATCAGCAAAACTCTCATGTATGTACATCACTACGACTACATGAAACCTAAATACGGGGATAAGCTGAAATTACTCATGACTGATACTGACTCGCTCTTTTACGAAATAGAAACGAAAGATTTTTATCAAGACATTGCTGACGATGTAGAAAGCAAGTTTGACACGAGCGACTTTCCTAATAACCATCCTGCCATTCAAAACGTTGGATTCAAAGTGGGTTTAAACAAAAAAGTTATCGGAATGTTCAAGGATGAGGCTGCTGGCAAGCAAATTAAAGAGTTTGTTGGACTGAGACCGAAACTCTACTCCTATGAGGTCTTTAATGAAAAAGAAGAACACAAAAAATGTAAAGGAATTCAGAAATGCGTAGTTGAAAAGAAAATCACTCATCAAGACTATAAAGAATGCTTAATGGAAAAGAAAGAAAAGCTCGCAACCATGAACGTTATCCGTTCCCATAATCACGATATTCACACCGAAGAAATCAACAAAGTAGCACTCAGCGCTAACGACGACAAAAGATTCATCTTAGAAGACGGAATTCACACGCTAGCCCTAGGACACTACAAACTAAAACCTTGTTTTAAATTTATGGATTATGATCAAGTCTTTGGGTTAGATTAGCTTACGACTAAATATATCAATCTCCTGGAATTAGAGAAACGCGAAGAGACCTTTTTTTTTTAATAATGACAACATATTATTAAAAAACACACAACGACATCTTGATTTCATTAAGTATAGGAAAAGTATCAATGCGTCAGAACCGGCAATGTATAGTAGTAACAGAGGCACCAATGTTCCCTTTTAAATGGTGGAATTAATCTTAATAATTGCGAATTTTTTAAATCTAAATTTTGGGCTCCATTTTTCACGTTTTTGCATAAATTCATTCAACTGCTGACATCAGTTAATTTTATACTATTTTTTTAAGGTAATTTTACGAGCTGATGATACTGGTAGCCATAATCCAGCAAAAAACTTTTTTGATAAATTATTATTTGTGTTAAGTTTTTAATATTCAATATTTTCTTATTAATATAAAATACACTCTTTTACACGATGTCAAAAAGTCAAAAAAATTATATATATATATATATATATATATATATATATATATATATATATATATATATATATATATATGTAATTGCATCGCATAATTTATATGCAATTGAATCGCATAAAATTCACGCGAGTGAATTAGATGCACTTACATGCATATATATATATATATATATATATATATATATATATATATATATATATATATATATATATATATAAAATTTTCTTATCATTTTAAATTACTCATAAATTTTGCGAGTAAAACAATTAAGTTAGTTTACGAATTAACTCGTGATATTAATTCGTAAACAAAATTAATTTACTCTTAAACTTTATGACTAATTAGGAGTTCAATAAAATTATTCAAACATAAAGATATAAACTTACATCAACGTAACGCCAACCCTTAAAGTAAAAGTTACTGACGTCAAGAAACTATTCTCGACTACCTATATGGCGGTAGGATTATATTTACAAAATACCGTCAATTTTAAAGCAAGAAAAATGAATTTTTAAAACAAGAAAAATGAATTTTTAAAACAAGAAATTTTAAAACAAGAAAAATGATTTTAAATATCAAAATAGTAAATTACCAAAATAAAATTATAATTGTGTGTTTGCCAAGAAATGTAAAAAAGTTGCAAATGTCGCGTAACGGAAAGAAATTTAAAAAAATAGTATATTTCTAGAAACTAACCAACAAACTGTGTTTGTAGTAAATATAACGGAAGGTACTACATATATCGTTGTGTGAGAAAGAAAACAGTGCTATTGAACATGTAACCCGTAGGCCGAGATCGAATTTTTCTTTAATCAACGGAAATAAAACTATAATTATTAGGGAGTCTTTTTGATAAACTTAAATGTCTTACGAACGGAAAATATAATAATCAAAATACTAGGGTAAAATAAATTAATTCAAAAATTAGAAGGTGTGCAATTTAAAGCAAGCTATAAAAATTAAATGTATACGTAGAAGCGTTTTGCTTTCCTGTAATTTATAGCTCCATACAAGGACAAAGTACTACATTAGATAGAGAACAATTCTAACACACCCTCCAACTTATCATTAATTGATTACGACGATGATATTTTTGAATTTCCTGTTTGTCTGGCTGCAGCTGATTTTATCGTAGTTTTGTTTGTCTAGAGGTGAGTTAATCAGTTTTGGACTGGGTTTGAGTTGGTCCTATTTTCGAGAGAAGAACCAGGTCATAAATTCTTTTTTCATTAGTCATTCTTTGAGTTGTGTGATTCTTTGAGAGAAAAAGTAGATGAAGTGGGTAAATTTAGACAAGATTTGAATAGATTTTGAAAAGAGTGCAAAGACAGTTGATTCACCAGAGATTTGGGTTGCGCATCAATTTGAAAAAGATGTTGTTTACAACGATACATAATTAAACTTCTAATTAAAAAAAAAAAGATTTATCTGACAATTTCAAAATTTGCGAAAAAACCTTCTTTAGTTAATTATTTCTATTCTGATCCGAATTTCTTTTCTGAAATTTTTTGTCATTTTATTGAAAGTTCGATTTATTTACATAAAGAATTACTGCTGATTCAAAGCAAGCCTTCTTAAACGTCGAAATTTCAAAGCAAGCCTTCTTAAACGTCGAATTTTCTTAAGAAAAGTTTGACCTGTAGGTTATCTCCATTCACAAAATACAAAAAAGATTCAGTGGATGTATTTAACGATGTAAACTTATGTATTGGCATGAAAATTTAAACTCAAGTCCAAATAATAAAGCGTTAATTGTAGCATTTCCATGTAAATATATTTCCATGAATAAATATCATTTTCACGATAACTTTAAATTTGGATCGATAATACTTTTCCTGTTTTGTTTGTTGTCTCTAGTACCCAGAGATATTTTGTGAGAAAATATTTTGGTAATAAAGAATACACATAAACAGTTTTAATTTGTTAACAATAAATTTAAGTTTAAATATTTTTTTAAAATGATTATTTTTAGCAAAAAGAAAACATCTCCATCAAAAACTTTTTTTTACTTCAACTTTATTGAATCGATCTGTATGACTGCTATCTGTATTAAGAATCAACGCTTTGTTTTTTCGTTAGCAACAACTAATAACGAATAAAGTACCATCTTCTACATCATTCATTTAAAATGAATCGAATTTAAAATGATTGACATATTTCGACATTCAAAGCTCTAAGATTCCAGAAGAAAAAAAGCGAAACCTCGAATACCTTCAATTAATTTAATTCAACGCTCTACAAAATTCATGCGCTGTAGTGCTATTCAATTGAATCAGTCAAACTTATATTTTCAAATCAAACAAATTTATGTTTGAATTTAAACTTGTCACATGAAAAACTTTTGCTGTTTCAAACAAATAAAGAGTTTTTTAACAAGTTTCAGAAAACTCGATTTTACCTAAACACTGATGTAGAAGTTTACAATTTATATTATTCGTTATTAACGTAAAAACTAAACACCGAGGATTAATCTGTAAATCAAAATGCAAACGAAGTACGGGTTTTTGAACAAAATTTGATCATAACGTCCTAGAATTTAAAGTTTAAACAAAAGCTAAAGATAGCTTTTAATCCTAATAAATATAATATGTTTTCGCTAAAATGTAATAATGAGATTTCTATAAACTAAGCATGTAAAAGATTTTATACAACACTTTTATAAAATGCTGTTGTTATTATATTGTATATCATATATCAGCCATCCTTTTATAGCTCTACAAAACAGGAGCTAAGAATTAATAATGCAAGAACGTTTGAATTAGTTTTCGGAGGTGTGGTCTTCTTTTCTTTAGGTTTCGTAGGAAGCTTAAACTTTTTGCATCGCAAGTTTGTAATGCTATATATTTTTTAATAATAATCTGTAAATAAATGCCCAATAAAAATGCAATCTCGTTTTATATATACCTATACAGTTTTCCTAACAAAATTTTATTCCGTTGTTCAGTTGAAGCTTTATAATCTGCCAATACAAGCGGCCTACCGAAATAAAATACCCAATATCAGCTGATAAACATTCACTTGATTTGCCAACTTTATAATCGAGAAACATATTGCTTCATCGTAACTTAATAATAATTGGAATGAATGGTTACACACCCAAAGCTTACGATGCAGCCAAACTTAGTTATTAAATGCTTCATAATAGCGACTGCTTACTACTAAACAGTCAGTGTATGAAGTTTAAATTTACCAGATGTATACATCTTTTCTTTCGTTGCGTGTTATCTTTATTGGGATATCTTGTTCTATTTCGGATTATATATATATATATATATATATATATATATATATATATATATATATATATATATATATATATATATATATATATATATATATATATATATATAGATAGATAGATAGATAGATAGATAGATAGATAGATAGATAGATATTATAACGTCTTTAAAAATGGTAAAAAAAAATAAATGTTTAGCAAAAAAATTTGCTAATTATATTTTTTATTGTTAAAATAAGAGAATACATTGTTTATTTTTATTATGGGAAATGTAATGGAATATTTGCATTCAAGTTTTATTCAATTGAAAGTGTTAAATAATGTATACACTATATAAATAAATATTTTTATATTGATCTCTAATTAAGATTTTTTGTACTTTTAACATTTTTAAAGTTATTTCTTTGCTTTGTAAAAATTTGGGAACTGTGGGAACTTTTGGTTAAGCTGCATTTTTACTGACGTTTTCAAATCTATACATCTTGGTCAATCAACCGTAACTCTTCTTTTTTTCATAACTGCTGCGGTACTTAAAAAATTACTGATTACTATACCTCATATTTAATTAATTCATCAGAGTAAATCTTATTAACTTTATTGCATATCACCATTATATTCAACTAAATTTAACACACATTCTCTATTCATTTAATCATCTGCGATTTTAATTGGTAGAGGAAGTCAGTTGTCGCATGGCAATTTTATAATACTCATCTATTATGCGAATAAAAAAACTCCAAAGAAGTAATAAATGATTATTTAGAACGTTAAAAAATGAAATCGCCTAAATTTTTTCCGTTTACATTTACATTTTGTTAATACTGAATTCTTTTTTTTTTTAGAATTTAAGAAAAAATATTGCCAATAAAGTTTTCAGAACAAAAAATTGGTTGAATACAAATTATCATGGAACAATTTGTAAACTCGAGTAAAAAAATAGTTTTTGAAAAACAATGCTTCGGGTTTTATCGACTGACTTTATCAACTTCAAATTAAACCTAATTTTTTGCATCCAAACTCTTTGACCGTTGGAATTCAATTGATCAAAAAAATTTTCAAAATTATCTTCATCATCAATGATTAGTTAAACAAGTTTTGTTAACGCAAGCTTAGCCTTTTGCAGATTCTCTGTTAAACCCTGTATTAACATGTCCATGTTGTTCTTTGTTTATGTTATATAGTTTTGTTGAAAACCTTTTTCTTTTTTAAAAGAAAATAGTTCTACTAGCAAGACTTCTCTCAAGCTTTCTAATATCAACTATGAGTACTTAAGTTATATATATATATGATTAATCTATTGAATCAACAAAAGCAACAACAATATTTTGATGGTTAGAACTATTTTGGTCATAACTATGTTTGTAGTTCTTTCATTCAAAGATGAGATTTATTTTAAAGATATTCTGCGTCGATATTTGTTCAAATTCACTACTTAACTAATTTAGAAGTTGAATAGGTTGTTGATAAAACTTTAAGATCGCACTTTTAAACATGGAAGCGGTGTACTGCGCTCATACAAAAAATTGTTTTCAACGGAAGGTTTCATAATCGTGTGGCTTACATCTTTTTAGCTAAAAAAGAATCAAAGAAGAAATAGCAATTTATATTTTATTTGTTAGTGATCTATAAAACAACTTATAGCTTATATGTGTACGAAATATGTCAAGCACTAGCGCAATATTTGCTATTTAATAAACGTCGAAATTGTTTTTAAACAAGTAGTGTGTAAAAGAAAAATGTTATACAAAAATGTCTTATCGTCTTGCAATTTAATAAAATTTATTTTTATTTCCTTTTAAAACCTGTTTTTCTTTTTTTAAGAAAAATGTAGTGTTGCTGAGTATATTAACACATCAATCTCAAAGTTTGTGACTCAACTCATTATTGATAATGGTTGCAGATAGCCAAGCAAACCAGGTAAATATAGTTAAAATCCAATCATTTTTTCCTTTTTTTTTTTTTTTTGTTCTTGAAAAGAATTGTAAATGTTAAGTAAGTCATATGGTGATATAATTTACGTTCTTACTGTAAATACTTTTAAGTTCTAATCTTTTTGAGAGTTGTAACTTTTTTCAAAGTATTTATTGAAAAAAACACCTGAAAATTACTTTTTTCATCATGGCTCTCAATCTATAGTCATTTAAAGCTCCTAAATCAATTAAAGTTCTCAAGGTACTATTTTTTAAAATTCCAGATTTGGTTCCAGTTCAAGCTATAATCATTGTAAAGAAGTCATTATTTTTAGAAGTTTTAACAACGTAATATGCGTATTTGAAGTGATCAATTAATCGAACTTTTGAATACTGTTTAATATAAAGAAATAAGAACAATAGTTATATGTCAGTTTTAAAATAGATCCACATCACATATTTGGTGCCAAGTTCTTGGCTCTTTTTTTATAAATTGCTTACTAACCAAAACACTTTTACATTAATACATTTATATATATATATATATATATATATATATATATATATATATATATATATATATATATATATATATATATATATATATATATATATATATATATATATATATGATTATACCTTTTTATCTACTAAATCCCAATATTTTAAGTCAATGGAATGTTAGTTCTTTTTAAAGTTACTTTCATTTTTAGTATCAATAAGAAATCTTCATTTTAAAAAGTTCAACAATATAACTGGTTTTACAATTACCTCTGGTAAATTTGATTAGTAAAAAAAAGATTATTCTATAATTTACAAAGTGTGTATTTGTTATAAGTTTCCAGCATAATAGTGTATAATAATGTTATTATATAATATATAATAACAAATCCTTCTAACATAAGAAATATCAAATGGATTTGTTATATCAGTTAATTGTCATCACTGTTAATTTATTAAAATACAACTAGAAAAGTTTCTATCTTGTAGCAGCTATTAAATATTTTCATAAAAGACAAAAAAAAAATTGTTTTGCCCTAGTAGCAGTTTCAAGCAATTACTTAACACTTCTATTGCTGAAATCATTACATAAAGAAGACAAGTATGTAAAAAAAGTACTTGTCTAACCCACAGAGAAAAATGTTTACTAAAATGTTTTTTATGGTACACATTAAATGTCTGCACTATCTGTCAAATCTAGTTTTTAAAAAAGTAAATATTAATTGGGATATTAAATATAAGGACTTAATAAAAATATAATAGAACTCTAAGATATAAAAGAAAGATATTAAAAAAAAAAGATGGGTTCATTATACTGGGGGATTTCTTACAGCCCATTCATTTTTAGCTAAAAGTCAACCAAGTACCTCAAGAAAGAATTATTAATTGGCAATGAGTGTAAAGAATTGTTAATTGACTATGAGTGCATAATTTTGGGTGACTTTGTAGAGAACTTCCAATTTGTTGTAGTGGCTGATATGCAAAAATGCCACTGGAAAAAACCAGAATATACACTTTCTCTTAATGGTATAAATTTTAAATCAAATGATGTGCCAATTATCTAAATCATTTTGCTTTCTTTCTGATGACAATGAGCATGACATGCACTTTGTATATAAGATACAAGAACATAATGGCTGCACTGCACAACATAAGAAGTTTAAAACTTTATTATTCTTTACCACCATAAGAAGACTTTAATATTAATGGTAAATGGTTTGTTTTTTTTTACTACAAGTCTTGGTAATTCTCCTCGTGACAGCATTGACAGCACAGTCAAGGGATTAATTGCAAACTATTTTAAAAAGGGCTGTAACTGGACAGGTTTTAGATGGTTGAATTTTTTTGAAACCAATATAAAAAACATTTAATTTTTAATGCTTCAGAAAATAACATTAAATCCAAGATTTACTATGTGAAGAATCTTGCCAGGAACAAGAGCCTTTCATCATTTTATTCCAATTGTGTAATTTCATTTCAAAGAGTAACTTAAACTATGTAGCTTGCAAATAAGATCACATTTAATGGGTCAGGCTATTAACAAATCCAGGCATCCACACAGTCCTGGTTAAAGTTTTTCTCAGCCAACAAGAGATGTTTGTTGGGTTATCAAATTATCTTTTATGCTTGATCTATTGATTTATGCTTGATCTATTTTTTTGGCAACTTTTCTTTTAAAAATCTGGTATCTTTAGCCTTTTTATTTTGAAAAATCTCTCATTGTAGACTAGTACAACTAAGTTACTTTGAGTTATGTTACTTTTTAAATTTTTTATTCACCATGAGTAATTTTGAAGATGTTGTTTAAATAAAAATCTAAAGCTTAGAAATATTTTTGACTTTTCAAAAGACTACAAAAAAGAAAAATGTAAGCTCTGACAAACTGTATTCAAGCTGAAGGATCTTGCAGCACTTGTTAACAAAAACATTTGAAAGTTTACCGCAAAATTGAAATAAAATCATGTTATAAGCCCACCATAAGAATCCTAGAACCTTCAAGAAAAGTTTAAAAATTGAAAAGTTCTCCTTTTAGTCTGATAAAGAATCACTTAATGAAGTTTAAAATAAACTTTGTGCATTTTTAACCAAATAAAAGTTATTCAAAAGTTATAAAGAAACGTGATAAAAGTCATCATTGAACATGTTTTTACAATCATAAAAGTTTACAATCACTTTTGATGAATATACATCAGGTCAAAATTAATTCAAGTTGAATGGTTATTTTTAATTTGGTGATTGGTTTAATGCCTTGGGGTAATTAAAGTAGTTTGGACAATACCAGCTCCTACAGCTACTTATAAAGTTAATCATTGGACCTTGAATATGGCTTTGTTGCTTTGATTACTGATTGCTCTAATGTTATGAAAGTATCTGGAAAAAACCTTTATACATTATGTGTTCATGCTCATCCCATTCATTTAGCTGTGTGTGACATTCTTTGCAAAATGTGTAGAAGAAGTATTTGGTGAAGTGTTGGAAGAAACTCAAGAAATAATTGTTGATGAAGATCATGAAAATGACGTGGAAGATCTTGATTCTGAGAACAATGCTGAAGAAGAACCTGAGTTAATGCTCTTTCAAAAAAGGGTGCTGATGATTTGAAATCAGAAAAACAAATTGAATTTGCAAAGAACATCTTAAATAACCTTGAAACAGTATGAGCAAACAGTTGCTTTGGTTATTTTCAGTTTGCTTTATTAATTTCATGCAGTTCAAGCAAATGAAGATGATAACAATAAAAACAACACATGCAACAAAAATAAACTTTCTCTGGTAATAATACTTAATATTTTTATGAAAGAGTAAGACTAAGTTCTAGTGGTTAACAATGCTGGCTCAACTTTTTAAAAAAGAAAATAGAACTCTTTGAATCTAAAAAAGAATCTAAGGTTTATAAAGGGTTCTCAACCTTAAAAATGCTTTAAACCGGTATCACTAGAGGTTTAAAGGAACTTTTCTTCACTTGCTTTGTTTTTTACTGATTTATGAAGTAGATTTATATTTTAGATATAGTTAATGACCTTATTTCATACACAAATGTTAAAAGAAGCAAAACAGCTAAGACATTTAAATAGGTTTTTAAAACTTACCTTCATATATTTACACTAGTTGTATGTTTGATGTCTTTAAATAGTCATAACTTCAAATCTATTGAAATTTTTGGATATTTCAATAATTATTATCTCAAGCAAGAAATAAAAAGTAGTAATTTTTTTGGTTGAATAAAATTAAAAGGAATTGATATGGAACTGTCCTAAATTATTTTGATATGAATTAAATATGCAACTTTATATTATTTTATCTAATTAATAAATCTATTACATAAACTCAATGGTGTTTTATGAATGAGTTACTGCAGAAAACAGCAGTCAAATGAAAAAAGCATTTAAATTTCATATACACAAATAATAAAATTTCATAACAAAAATATTTTGCTAAATTTTCAAACTAACTAGTGCTAAAAAAGTATGAATCATAAATACTTTAAGGTTATTTTTGATTCTAACAATAATGGTTATAATAGATCAAGTTATGTTTAAAGCAACCATATTTTATGAATACTTTTTATAATCATGTTGCAAAATATTTGATCATTGTTGCAAAATATTTGAACAAACTGACGCTGCATTACTTATAGTTTTTTTTATAGATTTAATTTTCATTTAAATACAAAGATCTCAAATAATAATTGAGATTCTGATGCTACTTAAAAGATAAATTTCGTATCAACTGTTGTTATTTGCCCTATGAATACTTCTTAGCACTTTTTTAACTTTTCTATTTAAGTTTCGCCTTCCATATCTAGTTTCTTTTTTATTTTCCTGGCCTCCATTTAAATATCTGTGTCAGCTACTTCTTATTAACAAAAGTTACTTCCTATTAACAATAGATACTTTTTTTTTTTTCAAAATCTTTATATATGATTTTTAGGTTATCCATTTCATCTATAAAGTTACATATAATAGTTACAAATCAGTTTTAGGAATTGATCTTTATTTGTAGGTTTGTCACACCTCAAGTCCATCGTCTCGCTCAGTAACTTCATTTGGAATTGAAATTTGTAAAATATGCCACAGTGAACCAACAAAAGATGATGCATTCATATCACCATGCCTTTGTTCAGGTTCATTGCTCTATGTTCATCAAGGTTGTATACAAAAATGGATAAAGGTAACTGGTGCAAAAAATTGTGAACTATGTCAGTATCATTTCAATATTGACTCCACAACTAGCCCAATAAGAAAGGTAAATTTTACTTTAAAAGTTTTAAAAAAAGGTGTGTTGTATATATATATATATATATATATATATATATATATATATATATATATATATATATATATATATATATATGTATATGTATATGTATATATATATATATATATATATATATATGTATATGTATATATATATATATATATATATATATATATATATATATATATATATATATATATATATATGTATACACCCCTTTTTTAAATATAAATGTCACAAATTTATCAATGAGGTCTAGGATAACCTCAGTCAGCAGATTTGTCAACACTTTATAAATAAATTAATTGTGCTTGATTTTGTTGCAAGGCAAGGTCAATTATCTTTGTTAATTTTCTTCAAATTCCTTCAGTTTTTTTTATAGATTTTGGTCTCAAGAAATAATTGTGACTAATGTTGATTTTCTCACAATCATGCAATTTGCATATTTTTTTGTTTTAAAAACATCTTAAAAACTAGTTGTTTGAGCAATTATTAACCTAACCTTTTTATATGTAATTTATGGCTTGTATATGTAATTTATGGTTTTTTAGTTGGCATTTTACATTAATTTTCATTTTACAGTGGAAGCGTTTAGAGTTATCACACGGCGAACGTCGTAAGATATTGTGTTCTGTTGCTTTCCATATTGTAGCTGTCACGTGTATTGTTTGGTCTTTATGGGTCCTTATAGATCGGACGGCAGAAGAAGTCAAAGGTGGAAATTTAAAATGGCCTTTTTGGACCAAACTTGTTGTAGTGGCCATCGGTTTCATAGGAGGTGTTGTTTTTATGTACGTGCAATGTAAAGTTTACGTGCATTTATTTACACGATTAAAAGCCTATAATCGTGTACTCTTTGTGAAGAATGTTTCAGAAATTGACAAAGAAAGATACAAACTTCGTTTAGTTGAAGAACAATGCAAAGAAGTTGTTTAAATTCGAATTAGTCAAATTAACACGTATAATGTGTATAATGCGATTTTTTGAAAAATTATCTTTCATTTTAACAGACTACGCTCCATTTAATATTTGTCACTTTAATTTATTTTTAAGTATCTAAGGGTATATATACGTGTGCTAATGCTTAGTGTCTATATATATGTGTATATATATATATCCCATACGTATACTTTTATGTATATAATATACATATATTATGTATAGCTTTTTTTAGACTTCAGATGATTACATTGAGGCTCATGTGTAATAGATATTTATTCTCTCATCATGTGCGGGTTAGTTTTTGTAAATTAATATTAAGTTTATTTAATTGGGATAAAAACTAATTTCATTTCTAAAACTGTTTATTTTTAAAAATTCTTACTTTGTGTTTCACTCATTATTCTAATATTTTCATTCTGGAGATTTTCATAATAAAAGAAAGAGAAGTTACAAGCTTGTGTTTGTCACAAAACGTCCTAAATCTTTAAGATTATTATATATGCATAATTTATATATGGTACAGTGCCTACAATTGGTAGTAGAAAATTGTTTCATGATGTCTATTACATCGATAAAAAATTTAAAATAATTCAAATTGTATTTTTCTTCTCTATGATTGGTACTTAAAATTTGAAAAATAATTTTGGTTTGATTGCTTAGATGTAAAACTTCTAATTTAACACATTTCAAGGTTCTGTAGCGTAAAATTTTGCGTCATAATGTTTTCTCACTTGTTTGTATTGTTTATACACTGTGATTTGTAAAAAATCTTTAACAAAATAAATGGATCCACTTTAATAAATTTGACCTTAATTCGGATAAATTTCGAGGGGAAATTCGCAATTTCTATGCGAACGGTTTTCTATTCAAACAACCGTTCATTTTTTTCAAAATCAACTCGAGATAATGAAGGTAAGTATTTAGAGTTCAGCGGAGAATACAAAGACGTAAAATGCAAATCATAAAATTAAGCAGAAAGTTTAAGTTTTAAAGAAGTTGGCATATAACGAAAATTACCTATTCTGCATCAAGTAGAGTGAGTACTGTCTACAGTACTCCCTCTACTTGGTGCAGAATGTCATTTTCCCCAAATATACGTTTTCACTATGTAAAGTACTTATTGCAATTATTTCTTTGATTTCAAATTATCAAAACACTTGTTATACGTTGGAAAATTTTCTGAAAATTATTGAAGTTGATAGACCCAGTATTATACAAAAACATCCAAATATCAGTTCCTCATATTTAGCTGAAATAATGCGTGAAAATAATTCTTTCAAGACCTAATATCTCAATTAACAAACACAGCTAATCAAAATTACGATATAAAAAAAAATTAGGAATTGTGTTGAATTTTTTTCTATCCTTTGACCGTTTTAGATAAGGTTTGCATCCTGAAGAGCTACTGCTAATGAATGCTTGTATCATAACTACTGCTTCTAAATTGAGCATTTACTTTTTGACAATAAAAAGTGCAATAAAACCAAAAAATGTTTTATTTTTTCTTAAACTTTATTAAAAATACCTTCTTTTTCAATTATCCACGAATACTTGTGGAAACATGAAGTAAAAAAAAATTGACCTCTTTAAACTATCCCAGCGCTTGTCCGCGAAGCGCGTAAATTAATCGAGTAGAACTTAGAAAAACAAGAAATTGAAGCTTTTCATTTCAGCAGAGCGTCGTGTTTGTATGGTAGCCACCGATTTCTGTTTAAACGTTTTTTTCTCAAACTTTTGTGATAAGTTCAAGCCCGTTTTCAAGAATGCTGTTTAGAGCGCTTTTAACCGCCAACAAGCCGGTGACGTAAAAAAATGTCTCCTTTATCGCTTCTACTCAGAACGGGTGGGTTAATGAAGATGTCTGACATGAGTAAAAAAGTTCTTGAAATGCTAAAGTCTGATTAATGTTGTTTGTTAACTTAGACTGCTATGGTAGCAGTCTAAGTCATCTAAAGCAGAAAGTCTTAAATAAACCGAATGGAATAGAAAGATCCAAGTTGCACAGTATTCACATAACATAAACCTTATTATTAAAAAGTAAAAGCATTTAGATAAAAAAAAATTTTTTTTTTTTTTTGAAACCTAAAAAAACTTGAAATTTGAAAAAAGTTTTTCATTAAATCTCCAATGGATTTTTTAAAAACAGGTTTCTTAAGAAAACTCATAATTTATAATAATGAAAACTTGATACCAATTTATTAATTGATAATCCAAACATCGTCTAGTATGTAATGTCTTGGTTTTTTAACATTTGTAAGTACATATTTACTTCAACTTCATCACAAATTTGGTTGCTAAGTTGAAGTAAATATATCTTCTTTACTGATTTTGTAATCTTCGTAAGTTTTGCACGAGGTCCTATTGAACTTTCATATTTTTCAATTTAAACTCAAAGTGGATGTATTTTAAAATTTTCTCCTTTTTGATTTAAAAATATAATGAAAATTTACAAGAATTTAATGCAATGCCCATGAAAATTTAAATTAAATTTATTGCTTTAGTGACATCACAAAATGGATTGTTTAATCAGTCCTTCAGGGGCTTATCAAAATTATGCATGACAATTTCATAAGTTTTTGCATACGTCGAAAAATATTTCCCTCCTAAAGATAACAGTGGAAGAATCATTGTTAAAGCTCCAATCGCTGCCGTAAAAGCAGCTGATATCTTTCCTAGGATTGTGACAGGTATAATGTCACCATAACCCAACGTCACTATGGTCTGCATAGCGAACCACATTCCTTCAGGTATACTTGATATAGGGCTACTCGTATTCTCCAATTCCATGTGATACACAATGCTGCCAAAAAGAATACAGGAGATGATCATGATAAATCCTAACATCATTACATCTTTAAAACAATTTGCTAATATGTTTAAAACCACAGAGAGTGAAAAGAAACTTCTAGACAGTCGCATTAATCTTAGAATTCGAAATGTTCTTAAAATACGAACAAAAAAAACTCCAACCATTTGCTTTTCTTCGATAACAGTTAGCAAAAATGATGGAAATATTGAAAAAAAGTCTAAAACGTTTCCTATAGATATTACAAATTTTAACTTTGACGGCGTAGATACCATTCTCGTGACGAATTCTACAGCGAAAAATACATTTATGTAAAAGTTCACTGTATATAACGACTTTAAAATGGAAGATTTTCTATAACTTTCCAACGTACCAAAGCAGTCAACTCCTACTACAAAAAAAATGAGCATCAAAGATAAAAATCCAAAAAGTTTAGCCGGTATGGAAGATTCTGGCTCTTCGATAAAATGCCATATCTTTTTGATTGCACGCTGCTTTTGAATTGGTATAGGCTCTTCAACGTTCACATGTAATCCTTCAAGTTCTTTCATAGATTTAATTGCTGCTTCACCTAGAGCGTAAAATTTACATTCTTCTTCAAACAACTTCATGGGCAAATCAGGTGGTCTTATCAAACGACCGTTCGATTGATAAAAAAATAAAATAGCTTCAAACGCAATTGCTGAGCGGTTAATAAAATGTGCATTAGATACAGAGTCGAAGAATTCAATTCGACGCGTCTCGTCTCCTAGTAATGTATTCGGAAATCGATTTAATGTTTCCAAAAATGTTTCAAAATTATATCCAGAGACATTAAAGCGAACTCTTATACTGCTAAGAGGATCCATCGAAATGCTAACGGAGTCTTTCCTAAGGTTTTACTATTCAGCATTTAGAGTGGTTGTCGACTTGGAGTTAGGGGTATAATTCAACAATTGCTATAAAAAACATAACAGAATTAAACAGGGATATCTTTACTACTTCTTACAAATGCAAGTTAAAAATAAATTATTAATCAAGTCGCAAAAGAATGTGCTTTTTATGGTTTTTTGTCGGCTTATAAATTATTAATGTAGGAACCAAACATTGCGTTAAACTTTCGTTGTTTAAATTACATGTGTTTCTAATTTATCTTCAGTTGCTATTTTTGTTTCAGTTGAAAACTTTGCCGGATTACTTGAGTCACTTGTAGCAGTGTTTGTACCAGTTGCAACAGTATTTTTATCAGTTGCAACAGTATTTTTATCAGTTGCAACAGTATTTTTATCAGTTGCAACAGTATTTTTATCAGTTGCAACGGTATTTTTATCAATTGCAACAGTATTTGGATTATTTGTATCACAATAACTTTTTTTTGTCTGTTTAAGAAATCTTGTCCAATTAAAAGTCACAATCAAAAATTGATTTTTTTTTTTTTATTTACTCGAATTAATTTGTTCCTTTGGTAACGATAACTTTAAAAACTTAAAGAAAGTTAACTCGCTTCAGGGAGAAAATGCAGGAGTGTATTGGGTTCTTTGATTTGGTTAGAAGGTTCGCTGACATAAGTTCAAGTTAGTATGTGTCTGTCTTTTTGGCCTTCTTCGGCATTCTTCTATCTTCGATTTCTAGCTAAATCTACGGTCGATGATTGTAATTTTTTACCAAAGGTATGAAGACGAGGATTAAATAAAAACAAAAGTCGTTATATTTTACAAATATCTGGTGTATCAAGTTTTAGTCGAAATAGAACATAATTTCTAAGAATAATTTGTTGAACTTATGATGGCTATTCAATTCAAGTTATTTGTCTTACAAACTTTTAAAAATAAGTCGTAAAGAGCACCAAACACTACAATATTAACCACAGTATTATTGTCGCTGTCAATGGTTCTTTTCTTTTTAAACCATGTATGCTAAAATGAACTTCTTTATTGATTTAAGTCATTAAAAAATCCTTCATTACCGTAGGATATCACATCTAAATAAATTGATTATGAACACAGAAGTGATTTTGACTGTCAAATAAATTACAACCCAATCTAACAAGCTCGTAGCGAGTGTGTCATAAAAAAACACAGCATTAACTTTACAACCTTATGATGAGGTCATTATGATAGTAAGGAAAACGTCTATACACGTGTATGATTGAGTTTATACACGTGTATGATTATCACTTCATTTATACACGTCTATACACGTATATGATTAGTACAAATACATGTAGCTTGAAATACAGATATACCTTAAAATGTTGATAATTGAAATTTAGTTTCATGTCTCTTCAAATCCAGTGGAACAAGGTTTATATTATTGAAGGAATTCGCTACGGCAATTATGCACTGAAAACTGGTAGTATAATAAAACATATTCAAAAATTTGAATGCAGATTTTTATTGAAACTTAAAATTAACTATTGATGTAGTTTAATATGCTATTAAACTACATCAATAACAGAAGGGCTTCAATTTCAACTTAAAAACAAGATCTAAATCCTATAACTGATCAGATTAACATGTGACAACTAAAAATCCGGACAAACTTTGTAGCTTCAATATGTAAGTCTAACAATTTTTTATAATTTTATAATCCTACCTATTATGTTGCAAATTTAATCCTCTACAATATACCATAGTTATATATTGACTTAGGACGAGTACAAGAATTTACAATGTTTGTTGAAATGGACTGTTAAACGAATATAGATTTTTTTCATTTTGTAAATTACAAGTTTCTTGTTATCTTTTTGATCAATAAAATTGAATACTCCGTTCAAGAGCTCCGTTCATTTTCAAAGTTAGGATTTTTAGTTGTCACATATGAAGAGCAAAAACACCAGAAATTTAAAGGTGCATGTTGAGCTTTTGATAATTTCTACACATTTGAACCAATAACAGGTGTAAATTAACAAATAAAAGAATTGAAAATTAAAGTTTCATGATAAACGGAAAAGCAAGAAACAAAATATTTTAATTAAAAATAAATTCAATTAGCAAGTATCCATAAAAATCTTAACAGCTGTCATATTAAAAGTTGTTAGTGTACTTATAGTCGTAGCAACCGAACTGAATAAAACGTTTCACTAATAAACTGATGCATAATGAACGGGGTCACCTTCAGGTTCAAAGTTTTGAGGGATGGAACACTGACTGTTTGTTCTCTCTTTTTAATCCCATCTCCTAAAAATTATTTATCCTCTTGCAACACTTTTACCCATTGATTTAATTCAACTTTAGCAGTAGGTATTTTAATTAGATTTAAATTTGATGGGTTGTAGATTTGACTCATTTTCTTGCACTTTACATCATCTTTCGAATCAATATTGGGTTAAAAAAGTTCGGATCTTGTAAATAAATCACCGCTTTCTTTTTCATAAAAATTAATAATATTTCTTCTAGAAGTATTAGAACTTAGTGGCTTCAATCATTTTGGGTTTAATAACAACAGTTTTACAGGATTGCTTGGTAAAAATTGACTTCAAAACATCATTGTTAATAGATCGCTGCTTGCAACCAGGTACTGAACAATTTCCATTACATTAAAATTGATCTTTACATTTGAGAAACTGTTCTTTCATCATTTCTTTCATCATGTTCTTTCATCCATTTTTTATTTATTCTCCTGTTTCTTTTTATCTCTTTCTTTTTTCTAGATTTTTTTTCTCAACTTTCTTTTTCAGTGACCGCTTCTATGACATTTTTGTCTTCAATTGAGATATGATGTAGAGTTACTATGCTGTCTTTTGAAGTTACCGTTGAAGATGATAACAAACAAGGGTTATCTTTAATTGGTCATGAAGAATCAGTAAGATCATGGACAACTTGATATGCATTCCCTTTTTTTTCTTGTAATTGTCACAAGAACATGTTCTAACACCTCAGGGAATGAAATAACTAAGTTTTTTTCTGAAGAAAACTTTTTTGGAGTCTGAGAAGAATAAATAGCTGCTATGTATCTTCTGCTTGTTAAAACTTATTGCATCCAGTGTCAGCTAGACTAGACTCTCCAATACCAACAACTTTTTCTGCCTTGACTAAAGCTTCTTTTGTTTTCCATGATAGCCATATCACTCCTTATATTTCCCAGAACAGATCCCAGAACAATCAATGATCAACATATTCAAGAATAATTGTGATTTATATAGCGATAATTGTTGGTGTAAACTATGATTAGCTTGATCTAACAGTTGTGATACACCAATTCAAAGTTAGGAACTTTAGTACATTGTGGTGACCGAAAATTGAAAAGCTTATTAAGTAAAAAGTTTTTGGCATTTTTTAAATTTCAACTTAGCCTTCGTGAAATTTTCATCCTTCCAGCTTTAAATAGAAAACATGGACAAATTTTGGAAAAATCGAAAAAAAATTTAAAAGTTTTTTTATTACGTCAGGAAGTTCGATGGCAGTCTTAAGTTTTTGCTTAAACCAATTTCTAAGTTAGTTAAGCTGGTTAGAGGGTCAGATGGTACACTATACCCCGTACAAAAATATCTTTTAAACTTACTTTCCTACTTATTTTACGAGCGTGGAGTTCTCAATATTTCCTGTATAATTTGTTTCTTGACTCAGCAGGTTTTTCACTAATTACTCCTAGTAGAAAAGGCGAATGTAACAAAATTTAAGCATGTGCTAATACTTTTTGGAATGAAGCTAGAATCATAAGCCAAGAATCATACAGATCAAGAAATAATTTAAGCTTTTTTGCAATATGAATTCAATTTCTCTGCATTGATTTCTTGATGGCAGTCAAACGTAATCAACATACTTTTGAATCAAACAATCAGGTCTTCTGGCCTTAAACTTCACTTCTTTGGATTGGAGAAAATTCGTCAACAAATATTGCCTATCATGCTAATTCCAGTACCCCCAGCTATTGGCTGATCAACCTTTAACAAGCTTTTTCCTTATATAGGAGGGCTTCTGATCCTTTTGGATCTCTAGACATTTAGCTCAAGCCAATATGATATAAGGAGTAAGGGACTCGAAGAGACTCATCCATGCACGAAAAGGACAAATACATAGCACAACACGTCCGGCTTTACTTTGAATCCTTTATAAAGCTCGGATTTGTCAGTTATTAATTTTGGAATTGTCAACAATAGATAGGAAAATACTTCCATTCATTACAAAAACAAAATTCAAGTTTGCATTGAATTTATGTTTGTAATGAATGGAGGTATTTTCCTATCTATCATTGACATCACAAAGGCATAATCAGTGATTGCATAATTGCCATTTGGAAGGTCAACCTTGATTTTAGAACTACATTCTTGCAATCCCTGATAAACTCTATAATGGCGACAGATTTGCGCAACTCTAGCTCATTAAGTTCGACCAAAAAATATTGTTTTTAAGCTTTTAAAAGTATAAAAAAGCCAAGGAGTGGTATTTGTGGCTAAAAGGTCTGAGTCGTTTGCTTCGCGATTGGACAATTGCTGATGGAGTTGGGAGTGTCCCGAAAAACCATCAAGCAAAATACAAAAAAAAAAAAAATGGCGAGAATATTGTTGATTTTTTTCTATGTATTTTTCTACCTGCTAATAAAATTAATCACTCACATTTTTTACTAACCATTGGAGATCATAAGATATTTTCATGGTATATGCATCATGTGACATTTTTGTACGTGATAAGCTACAGAAAAAAGGAAAGCTTTTCTACCTGCTGCTTGAGATCATAGATTTCTTTAGGTATGATATTGCAGCACACTGACATCAAACCTCATAAAGTTTTGACGTGAGTTTCCTGCAGTATTGTTGTGGAAAAATTCTGTTAACGTTAACAAGTTTGAAAATTGAGTAGAGAATTGTGACCTTGTACTTCATGTAATGTCATGTAAAGGTGAGCTACCGTCATGAGTATTATTATATATATGACTATTATAAATAAGTTTATAAAATTAAACATTAGCTCTGAGGGTCTGCATCTACAGTTAATAATAAATTATGGCAACGCTACAAAAATTAGCCTTGTTTACCAGTGTATGTACCTTAAAATGCTGGTTTTATTTTTAAGATTAGGAACGAATTACATTTTTCTGTTGAGATTTGTGCAATAATTTCGTAATTGTTTTAGGTTAAATTCACATAAGTAAGTTGTATCAATGACTTTTAGATTTTCAGATGAACTTTACAGTCTTTTCAGGTCTTTATCAATCTTTACAGGTTTTTCGTACTTTAAAATGAAAATCAGGAAAGTGAACATTTTTTAAAATCATAACTGAAAATCCAAATGCTTTTTAATTTTGTTTTTATTGTAGAAGTGTAAAAAAATGAGACCAAAGTTCAATCTCAGATCCAAATATTTTTTCTCGTACCTCATGTTAAAATCCAAGGAAAAATATCAAACTGCTTCTTACAGAGACAAAATAGAATTGAATGAAAAGAATTTAACAAATGCAGTGGAATTTAGTATATTAATTGTCGAGGTTACAAATTCGTCAAAAACGTTGGATGCGTTGATCGTAGAACTAAATATCGTAAATTAGATGGTGCTGAAATTGGGAAAGATGAAAACTATCTTTCAGTTTTGACGAAGGATGAGGAAAATTCAATAGTATTGTACGCAAAAAAAAAGAAAAGAAAAAAAAATCATCGTTTATACTGTAAACACCTAAAGCAGTAAGAGCAATAAACCCGAATTGACCCTCATGCTAAAATAAATCATGTTCTTTTAGACCAAGATAAAATGGCAAAGTATCCCAATCTAACTCAAAAAAGACAAGGGACAACTTACATGAACCGTGCATTAAATGTTTTAGAGCGATGGGTGAAAGTCATTTTAATGAAATAACCGATGAATTTAAAATAAAATGAAGAACCGTGAGAAATCTTCAGAAAAGGTTTGGTATGGTATTTGCTAGAAAGGGTGATAGCTACAATCAAATGGACCATGAGAACAGAAATTTAATTATATTCACCCACTTGTGCCTTGCGCTGCGGATGTAGTTATTTGCTATGTTATACTCTCAGAAAAATGACCAGAAAAATGGCACCGAAATTAACCGTGGAAAAGATTCCAAACTTGCTTATGTTTAAATCTAAACAGATTGTTTTAGAAAAGTACAGCAAAGAGTGTTCTCGATAAAATACTGCTAAGGAAGTTCTGATTGTATATCACAGTATAGGACTTTTTTTTTATTACCCGTTAGGTTCAATATCAATGGACCATACTCCAAAACTTGGATACTTACTTTGACATTCTCTGATTTAAAATTGTTTCCATTCCACTTTTCAACGGTGCAAACATTTTCAAAAGAATTTGGTTTGAATCTTGTAATTTATTGTCTAAAATTTCTTATTTTGATCTTTTTTAGTAAATGATACACTTGATATTTTTCTTTTTTCATTTGTTACATGGAATTAAAATTAGCAGAGGTCAACTTCTTAAATCACAAAGGTAAAACTCAGTGTTTTCATAACTTTTTTTTACAAACATTTAATTTTTTACAAACTTTTTTTTACAAACTTTTTTTTAATAAACATGTTAAATTTCAAGTTCACTTACAAAATAATTCAGAAAAAGCTCGATGACAAGGATAACTTTGTAAGCCATTTGCCACTTTACAGAGTTTATTACGAGCCTAAAATTTGATATATCTTGTTTGATAAATTTGCCACTTTACAGAGTTTATTACCAGCCTAAAATTTGATATATCTTGTTTGATAAATTTGCCACTTTACAGAGTTTATTACGAGCCTAAAATATGATATATCTTGTTTGATAAATTTGCCACTTTACAGAGTTTATTACGAGCCTAAAATATGATATATCTTGTTTGATAAATTGTGTAAAATTTGATAAATTTGATCTTGTTTGATAAATTGTGTAAAATTTCAAGCTGCATCGGCAGACTCAATGTAGAGTACACACATTCACATATTCACACAAACACACATACGCATTCATACATGCTACACTATTGAAGATGGCTCTTTAAATAATATCGCCGTGTTAAATATTCATGGGGAATTTTTTTTGATGTTATTTTAGTAATAGATAAAATTTCAAATCTTTACTTTTATAAAAATATATGCTAAATGTTGTTGAATAATCATATTGTAATAATAGAAATCCCTGCGACTCGTAAAGATATTTGGAATGGTGAAGTGTAACAATTAAAAACTTTCCTAAACGATATTCGAATATTATTCGTTACTTCTTCTTCTTCTTCTTTTTTTTTTTTTTATTAAAAAAAAACAAAAAACATTTTACACCAAGTGACAAAAAAAGAACTCTCTCTTTTGACGAAGTTTCACAGTTAATACGGTTTATTTCTATTCTCGTTGTTCTTAACTTATTCGGATCGTTCTTAACTTACTCGAATCGTAATTAACTTACTCGGATCGTTCTTAACTTACTCGGATAATTAATAATCAACGATAGTAACTTTGTATATTTTGGCGTATGCATGAAAATATTTTCCTCCGAATGATAAGAATGGAAATGCCATTACAACTCCGACCGCTGCAGTAAACGCAGTTAATACCTTTCCTAATATTGTAATGGGAACCACATCACCGTAACCTAACGTTACTATGGTCTGAAGAACCAACCACATGCCTTCTGGTGCACTTACCACAGTGCTATTTTTATTGTCTAGTTCTGCAAAATATATTAGATTCCCACAAAGAGTGCATGCTATTAGAATACAAAATAATAGGGTGATTACATCACCAATACATTCCGACAGTATTTCCAATGTGACAGATATTGACTTGAAATTCTTTGATGTACGCATTAACCTCAGTATCCGAAAAGTTCTAAAGATTCGACCGAAAATTAATCCGTCGACATATTTACCTTCAAAGAATATTAGTGGAAATGAAGGAAATATTGCAAAAAAGTCCAGCATGTTTCCAAAGGACTTAACAAACTTTGATTTTGACGGGGTACATATTAACCGAGCGATAAATTCTAGAGCAAAAAATACATTTGATGACAAATTAATTATGCTCAAAATAAAAATGTTCGGCATTTGATGAGCTTTTAATGTAGCATAGCAGTCCACTCCAATTACAAAAAAAATGAGTATTAAAGAAAATGCTCCGAAGATTTTTGCTGGTAACGAGGACTCTGGTTCTTCAAAAAACTGCCAAACTTTTTGTAATTTTGTCTTTTCTTCTATACGTTTTGAAATGCTCTCGTAGCAATCATAACCCTCGCGTTCTTTCATTGTTTTGATAACTTGTTCACCTAAGTCGTAAAAAATACATTCTTCCTCAAACAAATCCATTTTCATAAAACTCGGTCGAATTAAGCAGCCGTTGGACTGATAAAAAAACAAGATTGCCTCAAACGCAACTGGAGATCGATCCAGAAAGTAGGCATTGTCTTTTGCATTAAAGTATTCAGTTCTACGCAAAGCATTTCCTAATAATGTGCATGGATATCTGTTTAAGGTCTTCAAATAGGTTTCGTACACCCTTCCAGAGACGTTCAGACGAACTCGTTTATTTACCGATGAACTCATAGAAGTTATAGACAGAATTTTTTAGTTTGCCGGTGGTAATAAATTGTACTTTTGTTTGGATTTGCTTCTTTTTACTATTTTCCATTGAAATAATAAAGACACGAGTGTAATTAATAATTAAAACGAATATTTGAAAAATTCATCTATTTTAAAAGCACAAGAAGATGACGGTCACATAAAAGGAAGATGACCGAGCATCAAAATAAAGTTTTTTACGGTAATATTATCTTTTTGGTAGAAATGAAAATTAATAAAGTACTTTGTGTGAAAAAATGAAAACCAGCTCCTCTTGCTAATATATATATATATATATATATATATATAGAACATTTATATAAAGTATTTATATAAAACAATTATATAAAATATTTATTTAAAACGTAAAGCAATATTTTAAGGTTCAAAGAAACAATGCTTTTATTTCGTTAAGGGTTTCAGAATGCACGGTTTTCTAAAAATCGTGTTACATAATATTTTGTGTTAAACATTGGCTCGTTACCACTCCTTCTGTAATGAATTATAAATAATATCGGTCTTCACTTCAACTTTCCCCTTGCAATGCGTTGTCTGATTTATTCTTTTAGTCTCGACATTTTTATTTAAAATCAGTTTTAGTTTTAGAGAATACAAACAATGCGTCACCTTGATTGTCGATCGTTTTTATATTTCTGAATTTGTGACGAGCGATCAGAGATCCTCTTCAAACCATTCATAACTTGTTTTTAAATGAAAAATAGAGGAAAACAAAAAAACCATACTGTTCTTTCCAAAACTCTAAGCAAGCTAACTTTCATTCAGCGTTCACTCCATTTTTAAAGTCAATAAAACTTCATGTAAGATATAATGAACAAGTCTGAGTGTCGTTGTTTTGCAAAACTACTTTTACTAATTTTTCTAATTTATTAAGACACCTCTATTGAATACATAATGCATTAGACTTTATTATACTATAAGTTTCAAAACAAAAATATTGAACAGCAGATGTTTTTTAAAAAGTGCTTTTCAAACATATAATCCCTTTTTCTATTTAAACTCGATGGATATTGTAAGGATTATCAAAGATCAGGTTTATTCCTCTTTAACTTTTAAAAAACGTCAAAAGATTGAGAGATAACACGCAGATATTACGAGATAACACAAAGAAGAAACAAACCATAAAAGGTAAACAGGGGGTAATGTTTTACAATCAATCATCTACAGTTGTAAATACACAAAAAGTTTTTGTAAGATCTTTAAATTGCTACATTTGTTTTTTTAAATTACAATATACAATTGTTATAATTATTTTAATTATATTGTTTTTACTATTATTACTATTGCAGTAAATATTAACTATATTTTTATTATTGTTAATACTTTTATTATTATTTATAAAATGTAAATTACAATAGTAGTAAACGCTTTGTCATTTAAAAATACCAAACTTTGTTGGGCTGGGGGGGGGGGAGGAAAGGGGGGTGCTAGCAAATCTATTGTATTTTTCTCAAGAATAAATACTTTTTTCTTGTTGTATGGAAAAGTTTATGAAAATTAAAATTGATTAAATCTTAACGTTGCAAAACTTTCAAACTTAGTTAAATGTAATTATTTTGGTCTCGGTTCATTTTTGTTGATAGATTTTCTAAATTTTGAGGCGAAAAAATCCCGATGAGTCAGGTAGGTTTTTAGAATAAAAACTTTTGATTCTTGAAGGTGTCTGCGTCGACGTAAATTTAGCATCATTTGGAAATGTTGTTTTATCTAAATGAAATAAATATTAACTCAATATTTAAAGTTATTTAAACGAAATAATATTTTAACTCTATAATATCATTTATAATAGTATTTATATTTTATGACTGAAAAAAGCCAAAGTTTTACTAACAAACTAAAATAATCTCTCTTTGTTCGGTATTGTGCTAAATCAAAGTGAATTTTTAATAAATCGGTTACTTTGCGTCTCTCCGAGAACTTTTTTTTAGTTACGAATAAAGTTAGCAGTAATGACGTAACCACAGCAAATTTCGTATTTGGTGCATTCACAATTGAAGACTGAACGGAAAAAAGATCCACTTTCACAGATGTCCATTTTTATTAATTTTCACTTTTGCGTCCTTCTTATTGTGTACTGGTGTTTCCCTATTACTTCTTACCAATTATTTCTTAAAACATACAAGTCTTACTTCTTACAGCATACTGTTATTATGGACTATTGAGGTGTTTAAAAACGATTGACATTAAGGATACTTAAGGATATTAAGGATGAAATCTTCAAACACAAAACTCAATTTTTTTATAAAACTAGAAAAAGTGGATACCTATGGGTCTTCTCTCTGATTTCTTCAATGCTTATACTTGTTTTCTTTTTGTCCGAGAGAGAAACAGATTAATTCCATATTTACGCTTCCTAACCAGTCATTCTATTTATGCTGTCCTTTGTCATTCTATTTTTGTTTCTTAACTGCGCTGTTCAATTTTGTATGACATGAAGTTTGGGGTAGAGATCTTCACTTATCTTCATTATTTCACATTCCCTGGCTTTTAATATGCAAAATACTGTTTAGAGTTTTTTTCAGTAAAAAAAATATTTGAAGGTAATAAATGATTATAAAGTTTAGTATTAAAAAAGCAAATCTCAAAAAGTTCCTGTTGGTTGGGAAGTAAAGCTTACCAGATTCCCAAGTTACTTCTTCTTCTTCCTCTTCCTCTTCTTCTTCTTCTTCTTCTTCTTCTTCTTCTTTATAACCATCGTCCTTATCCAATATTTCCATGTAAAGATGGCTTCTGTATAGTTTGTAAAAAGTTTTTGATGGCGCCGTGAGTCAGCTGAAATTTCAGGCAAATTATCAGATACAAATCCGCTTTGTGCGGGCAAGTAAATATCTATCATCCGTTTTTGACAGTGCATGTTATATCAGTTGGAATCAGTTGGAATCAGTTGGAATCAGTTGGAATCAGTTGGAATCAATTGGAATCAGTTGGAATCAGTTGGAATCAGTTGGAATCAGTTGGAATCAGTTGGAATCAGCTGGAGTAAATGGTATGAAATAGGGTTAGGTTGTTAAAGCGTTAAGGTTGTGTTGTCCGTCCTCAAAAAATTCTGTTATACCATAATTCACAATATAAAGTTCTATTAACGTGTAATGGTGGTTAGCACTCTTTTATTCATTACAAATAATAAAATTAAAAATAATAATTTTTTCAACTCTCCTTGTAGCGTCTAATACTGCTTTTATCAATTACTCCTCTTTTATTCTTTTTTTTAAACGAATATCTCTTCTTCTGTATAAGGAGTAGCCGAGTTTCCGCTACTTTTCTTTTTGTTTATCTTTAAAACTTCTTGTTTATCCGAAAACTTTTCAACCAAAAAAAATTTCTCTCTCTCTAAAAACTGATTTCTCCGAACTGTTCCCTCGTTAATACTTAATGATTATTTAAAAATAATCATTAAATCATCGATTATTAAATAAATTATAAAAATAATTCCCTCATCAAAGAACTGTCCTTTTAACTTTTATTAGTTGAGCTTTTATAATTTTTGCTTGTTTATGGTTGTTAACACCTGCTCTTCATTTATTTACATGACAGGTTAAACAAATTTCCGTGTGTGTCAAAGTCTTTTCCTAACCGTTGCTTTAAGCTTAATTCTCCCTCCTCGTAACATCACTCAATCAAAACGCGAAGATGATGCCAAATATTTAGGAAACTCAAATGTGTAAAATTTTACTGTCAATTTTTAGCCTTTTGAGAAATTTACCCCAAGACATACTTTTCGAGGTACTTTGAACCCTATGAATTTGTAACAGACTTAAAGGAGTTTTTTGTAACGATTAATTTGAGTGATGTACAAGTCTAGTAATAAATTGTTACAAAAACCTGAAAAAAATACTGGGAGCATTTAACAAACATATTTCAGTGATTTACACAAAAAAAGAACGCCAACATTCAAATCTACTCGAAAAAAAGCCATTGATGACATTTGGCAAAATGAACCAACAATACAACAGTATATTGGCGTTGATAACTTTCTTGGGTAAAAACCACTGAAATTTGTAGAAAAATACCCACAAGCTTTTTAAAATTTGAATAAAAAGTTTGATTGTTTCGAAATTTCTTACGACATAAGGTGATAAGTGTTTTCAAACATTTTAGAGAAATTGGAAAGAGAGATTTTCCTCCTGCGATCTTCAGTTCTGTACACGAAGCTAAATTCAAATGTTCACGTAGCAGGTAATCCTAAAATTTACTGACCTGTCTCTTAATCTTTGCATACCGTAAATGACCGAGTTAGCCAACCTTTCGTATAACCCCCTACCCATACATAAAGCTCAAGTTCTTAAATAAACCCCCATTCTAAATAAGCTCCCAGGAGGAAAGATCAGCATTGCAAAATTGATAACACAGCTCTGAAAGTACACATGCTGCAGATAAACGACATTGAAGAAAATGAGCTGTTAAATAGACCGCTAGGGACTAACTCGGTCATTTACAGTAAATCAAATAGGAATCTGGTCCGTAATTTACTACAAGCAGTATTGGGTTTTTGTTTACTTTTACTTTTTAGTATATTTAACTTGTACGCTACAATATTTGTTATACTTCGTAGTATTAAGTATTTTCACAGTTTAGAAATAACTCTTGTTCCAAGTTTAGGGTAATTGTGGCAAACTTAAAAGTCAATTGCTTATTGAATTTGAAAAATGCAACGAACTCAGTTTTTAAAAAAATCGGTTTTCTTAAAAATGGAATTTTAATCTTTCAAGAAAATTGTTGGTGAAATTTTTTTAAATAAAAGAGCGACTCAATAAATACATGAAGATCATAAACCGATTTAATAAAACTATTTAACAAACGCTTAAATCAAAATTACGTGGGTATGATTCAAAAGTTACGATGGTTAAAAATATAATGGCGGAAATAAAAATAAGAAAAATGTTTTTGAAACTGAAGCTACTTTTTTACTGGTTTAAAATCAACATGCGTTGTTTTATATATTTTTCTTTTTTCTGTAACCTTATTTAACAAAAATAGATTATTGGAAATGCTCAAGACGACTATGCCAACAAACAAGTTACGATAAATACGAAAAAGAAGAAATAATCATATTCTGAAAAAAAATCTTTTGATAGTAATGTGAGTGTAAATAGAAATTTTTAACGCAGAATGAGCAGGTTCTTTTGTTATAAATTCAAGAGTTTCATATATTATCATAAGAACACGTTAAAGAGCCTCGCAATCCACTATAGTAATCTTAAAAGTCTTTGTATAAAGAGCAAAATACTTCCCGCCTAAAGCTAATAGCGGAATAGTAATTACAACACCAATAGCAGCGCAAAAGGCTGTTGTTAATTTTCCTAGAAAGGTAACTGGAATAATGTCACCATAACCTAATGTAACCATCGTTTGCATAGCAAGCCACATGCCTTCTGGAACACTGGTCACAGGGCTTGTTTTATCATCCAGCTCGGCTAAATATATAATGCTTCCAAAAATGGTGAAAGATATCATCATGTAAAATAATAGACCCACCAGCTCCTTTATACACGATGCTAAAATATGTAAAACGATTAACAGGGTTTGGCATGATTTGGAAATTCGTATCAATCTAAATACTCGAAACATTCTTAGACACCGACTGAAGACAGCTCCGTTCTTGTTTTCAACTGCCAACAAAGGAAGTGATACAAAAATAGTAAAGAAGTCCAATGCATTCGCAATTGATCTTAAAAATTTTATTTTTGATGGAGCACTTAAAAGTCGCGCAATCATTTCTAAAGCGAAAAAAATATTAAAAGAGTAAGTGACTGCATTCATTACCATCAAAAACGACCCACTTTGAAATATTTCCAAAGTGGAAAGGCAGTCAACTATCACGACAAAAACAACTAGCACAAGTGATACAGAATGAAAAATTCTTGCTTGTAAAGAAGAGTGCGGTTCTTCCAAAAATTGCCATAACTTTTGGAGAATTGTATTGTTCTTGACTTTCTGGCGTACTTTCGGGATGTAATCAAAGCCTTCTCTTTTTTTCATTGATGTTACATAATTTTCTGACAAATCGTAAAATTTGCACTCACACTCAAATAATTCCATTGGCAAAAAAGGCGGTCGAATTAAGCAACCATTTGACTGATAAAAATACAATACTGCTTCGAAAGCGTCCGGAGAACGGTTGAAAAAGTAAACTTGAGTAATTGAATCAAAAAAGTTTATTCTACGAGATGGATCACCCAAAAGAGTGTCTGGATATCTGTTTAACGTTTCTAAAAACGTTTCATATATAATTCCAGCAACATTGAAACGAACTCGATTTTGAAAAACCATAGCTAAAATTGGTAAAAAAAAATAAAAAAAGAACTTTTGATCGTGGGAAGATCCCAAAATAATTCATTTTTCAAAGGTGCCTTTAAAAGTTTTCGTTCTTTTTTTTATTAAACAAAATCTTTAATTATTTATATTGAGTTTACCTATTCTATATTGTATTTAACCATTCTTATTTTAAATATAACGTATGAAAAAAAGCAATTTTGGATGCCATTAATTATTCAAAGTTATCAGACTAACCCCCATGTATGTATGTATGTATGTATGTATGTATGTATGTATGTATGTATGTATGTATGTATGTATGTATGTATGTATGTATGTATGTATGTATGTATGTATGTATGTATGTATGTATGTATGTATGTATGTATGTATGTATGTATGTATGTATGTATGTATGTATGTATGTATGTATGTATGTATGTATGTATGTATGTATGTATGTATGTATGTATGTATGTATGTATGTATGTATGTATGTATGTATGTATGTATGTATGTATGTATGTATGTATGTATGTATGTATGTATGTATGTATGTATGTATGTATGTATGTATGTATGTATGTATGTATGTATGTATGTATGTATGTATGTATGTATGTATGTATGTATGTATGTATGTATGTATGTATGTATGTATGTATGTATGTATGTATGCATGTATCTATAGATTTAATTGTATTCAGTTTTCATCGCTTAAAGGGATCTTCTTTTAGAGGTATGTAATTTCTTTATCTTATTCCTACAAATTTGATTAAAAAATCAAGAGTAATGTGGCATTGTATTACTTGAAAATGTTGCCATATCGTCATCTGTGTTGAAAACTACTCTAATAAATTGAAAGATGTATTTTTCGTTGTGACGCATCAACGCTGATGCAGCTTTCTTTGATATATTTCTTTTTTTGGATGGGAACAACACAAAAATAAATCCAGTACAGTCACTGATTGGTGGAGCTATTTCTGCCTCAATTTAAAATTTAAAAAATTCATTAAAAAACTTTGTTTTTTGTTGTGGATTAAAAAATTTTTAATGTGTGCAGTTTTTAGTCACCAAATTTCGAACTTACGGTTATCTTCAGTTCAGATATCAGTTCACCTTGTTTAAAGTATCAGATTGAATTGAGATTATTTGTGTTGAATAAACTGGCGAACCCGAACCACTGATTATAAGAACTTTAACTAGCAGTTATAAGAATCTGAACCAGTGTATAGCTGACATAATTTGAGAAAATATTGCTTCATTACTTTTACACGCTATTCAAGGTTCCAGTCTCCCGGGGAAATCTATGCAATATCATTTGTATTTAAGAATACGAGAGAATCCTTGATATTGATAAACTGTTTAAACTTGTAAAACTTTAACATTTTGAATTTCGGTTCGTTTTATGTCTCGTATTCCAATTACAAAACAAGATTTTACATAAACAGTTTTAATTATTTTGTTAGTTTTTCTTAATTGTCTATAAATTGGGGTATTTGGGGTATGTAGCTTTAGGATGAGGGGAACTAATGAACTGTTTTTGATTTTAGGTTGTTTGAATTTTGGTTGAGAAATTTTCTATTTAAATGGAAAACCGCTTCTCACTCTTAAGGATGATTAAAAGTCCAAATTTTCACAATGTAGTAAACATTTTGTTACCATTGTATAATAAAAATAACGTTTTAATGTTTCCATGAGCATCGTTCAACTTGAAATCAAAAACAAACCGTTTCACTTTCTTAAAACCACCATCATGAATTTCAATGATTATCAATAAAATATGTTCTTTTGCTAATCAAAAGCTAATAATATGTGATAGAAAGGAATAAAGGCAAACAAAGAATTCAATAGCTTTGGTTAGAAGTTACAAAAATTATTAAATTCATATTTATAGATGGGTGTTATGAGGTCTCTTCAGTACCTTAAATACCAATGTGGGTAAGTTAAGTGGTTAATAGATGATGCAGATATATTCGAATTCGTGAAAGTAGCATCAAGAATAATGTGATGAGATCTATGATGATTTATGACATAACATAATGTAACTCGATTCAAATTCGAATAATGCAACACACAAATTATACACACGCAAATACATGTATATAAATACACACACACACGCACACTTGTTATATATATATATATATAGACGCAAGTTATACACACTCATGTATCTCCGTGTGCATAACATGCGTGCGAGTGTGTTTGCTTTATTCAAATTCGAATCAAGTTATATAGAATGTCATACTTGAGAGATTGAATATGGAAATGGAAGTTTTTGTTCTTTATGTATTTTTTGTGTGCTGATAAAGCTTAAAAAGCTCTTGATGTCACTGACGTCGATAAAACCTTCTAGATTTATATCCTAACGTGGAACGGGGAGGTAGTTTTCGGTTTTAAAAAGATGAAAAATTATGCATAAAAAAAAAAAGTTGATGGGGAATGCTTGCAAGATCGTAATTCTTATCATCAAATCGGTGCTGATTAAAAAGCTGGCCTTTATTCTTTATTTCAAAAATATGGTGTATGAAAGAAATATTTTTAATACTATAATGTTATTTTTACATATTTTTTGAAATTATGATATTAATATGGAAACTATTTTATGTTTTCATATTAACATCATAAGGACGACTAATTTTCATTGTAGCTCTTAAGCGGCAAAATTATAAGTTCACCACTTGCGTGCGAGTCTGTGTGTGTGTGTGTGCAAGTGTGCGTGTAAATTCGTGCGCGTGTATGTGTGCGAGCTTGTGCAATTATCTTAATCAATCCAATATGTAACTTGATTTTAACTATGAGAGAAATGCTGATTTTGTTGCATAATTTCTTGTTATATCTTAAATCTTATGCTATACATCATTTTCATTTATGCATCACAAGTAGTGAGATGCTGCAGTGTTTCGTTTTTTCATTTATTCATCAATGAAATGCTGCAGTGTTTCGTTGAGATTTTACTGCTTAGAATAAAGAAATTAATCAAAAAAGAATTTGTGTTAAATTTGTAAAATATTTAAAAAATATTGAGTAGCAAAAGTTAACAAAAATGTTGCATGTTAATTTTAAAAAATATAAACTTCTTATGGAAAAAATTACCGAACATTTTTTGCGTAGATTCTTATCGCTGCGGAGATTCCCAGGAAGTCAGAAAATAATAATGCAACTGCAGACGTTAGATAGTTTCTTAAAATATTTTGGCACATGTAAAATTACATGCCACAACGAATTTAAGAATGGAGGGTCTAATTTAGAAGAAAAAGATATGTGAATTAAAATCAGGTTATACTATCCAAACAATTTTACATTAAATGTTATATATTAAATATTTTTTAAAAGCTAATGCTATTTTCTGGTAAAATATTTGTCCACTTGTATAAGTAAGTTATGGATAAACAACGGGGTTCATAAGATATCGATAAATTATTGGTTCATAGGTTCATAAATCTCCCTTTTTTTAGTTTTATAATCAGTTACAGTTATTTTAAAGACCTTTGCATAAAAAATAACAAATTTTCCACCAAGTGTAAAAAGGGGTATAGCCATAACCGCTCCAATAGCTGCAGCCAATGCGGCTGATATTTTACCCAATATGGTACTAGGTATTACATCACCATAACCTAATGTAACCATCGTCTGCATAGCAAGCCAAATCCCCTCCGGAGCACTGGTGACAGGACTTGTTCTATCTTCTAGTTCTACTAAATAAATTATGTTTCCGACTATTGTAAAAGAAATTATTATACAATAAAGTAGCATGATAAGCTCTCCAAAACACACTGTCAAAATGTTCATAACAACTGAGAGTGAGCGAAAAATCTTCGAAGTTCGGAATAACCTTAATATACGAATCATTTTGAGGCAGCGGCCTGAAAGCACTCCATATCTATAGTTTTCTTCAACTACCATCAGTGGAATTGAGATAAAAATAGAGATAAAGTCCAATGTGTTTGCAGTAGATTTTATAAACTCTGTTTTTGACGGTGCTTTTATTAAGCGCACAATAAATTCAATACCATAAAAAATATTGGCAAAAAAATTTATTAGTTTTAAAGCAAATGGCGTTAAAGAGTTATTACATACGTCCAAAGTGCTTAAGCAATCCGTAACAACCGCAAGAACTATTAACAATATTGAAGTTAATGTAAAAATTCGTGTGCAGATAGAAGAATCTGTTTCTTCCAAAACCAGCCTAGTTGTCGGCATTTCTTTTTTTGTGCATTCTTCTACAGTATTAAAATAAAATCCTTCGCTCTCTTTCATTGAATTGACGACATTTTCACCTAAATTGTAAAATTCGCATTCATACTCAAATATATCCATAGGCAAAAATTTCGGTCGGATTAAACAGCCGTTGGACTGATAAAAATACAAAATAGCTTCAAATGCAGCTGGGGAACGATTTAAAAAATATACGTTAGTTTTAGAGTCAAAATAATCCTTTCGACGTGAAACGTCTCCCAAGAGTGTATGAGGAAACCGATTTAATGTTTCTAAAAACGTCTCAAACATAAACCCGGCGACGTTAAAGCGAATACGCTCTTTATTGACGGGTTTCTGCATATCCAAAACAGTTTTAAAAGAATAGTAAACCTTCTCTAATCTAGAGATTTTAAACAACACCTTATGATGCTGAGACAGTTTTTAATTTTTTATTGTCGTTTACTGTTAACAAAGAAGGTATTTAAAGTTTATAGTTTAGAGTAATTATTTATTATTCATTGTGATCTGGTATTTTCATGGATTTATTTATTTTTAGTTCTCGATTAAAGACGTGGTTTTTTTTAAAAAACTGAAAATATAAATTACTAAAGTTTTTTAAGAACACTGGCCGTCACGACAATCAATTTTTAAAAGAAAGGCCTCAATCTGAACTGTAATATTTTAAAATTCGATATAAAATTACTTTATTTTGAAAAACCTTGGGTCTTTGAAGATAAAACGTGTAAAAGTTTAAAAACGTTGAATCATGTTAAAACAATTGTCAAAGGTTAAAGAGAATAAAATGAGAAGCGTGAAGAATGTGGGAGCCGGTAGATATAAGGTAATTGATTTTGGGAACAAATAAAGTTTTTGTTAAAATAAAAAAAAATTGGTGGGTTAGGCAGGGAGTAACAGTAAAACAGTTTTTTCCCAATATCCAAAAAGAAGAATGAATAAACCACGTGATTAAAAACCATAATCAAATCAAAAATATTCCAATTTAAGATAAGCAAAATTCCTAGGCTTAATATGCTTAAGATAAGCATATTCTAAAGAAGTTAGAATCAACAACTTTGAAGAAAAAAACTTTCCTCTTTTATAGTTAACTTTAATGCTACTTTAACTTACGTAAAACTTTCAAGATTGAAAGGCCAACCTGTTATATTTGTTTCTTCTTTTAACTTTGTAATCTTCTTGACTATTCATGCTTCTAATTTTCAATCCGAAGGAATCTGCTTTTTTCAAACATTTTCTCCCTAAACTTTACTAAAATACTTTTTTTCAGCTTTTTTTCAGGCTTTTTTTCAGGCTTTTTTCTTAACCAAATATCGCATATTTACTTTTCGTCTATTCATTACCAATTTCAAGTAACAACCTGATAGAGGGCTGCCGCCCTTTTTAACAAGTCTCTTCCTTTTATTTTTTAATTTCCTAACTTTTACTTTTGTATTTGAAAGTTGTTCATTACTTTTTCGATTGATTTATATCCTTTCCATCATTAATTTAGTGGGAAAAAGTCTGTTCTATCTGTAATTTAAAATCTTCGGCTCTTATTTCTCAAAGGGATCTCAACGTGTCTTGTGATAATTATTTGATTAGTCTAAGGCTGCAATATATTTGATGATGTAAGCGAACATGCGTATTGCGACCCTAGAATAACAAGGTTCTAAGTTGTTTTTTTTTTCAGAACTAAAATAATTGAATTGGAATTTGATATTTAGTTTAAATAAGCTATACATTTATTCGATATTTTCTGTATTAGTTCCTATTCATAGCATCAATATATGGTCGAGTTAGGATTCTTATTCATAACATTAATACATGGTCCAGTTTTGAATATCAGGAGTTTTTTTGATTAAATATATGAAATTTTAATTATAAAATTGTAAGTTTGAAATATTTTTTTTATTTATCAACGGTTAGCAATGAAAAAAAAAAAATTTGTAGTTAAAATGAACCAAAAGTACAAACCTTGAAAAAAAAAATAGTAGTTAAAATGAACCAAAAGTACAAACCTTGAAAAAAAAATTAGTAGTTAAAATGAACCAAAAGTACAAAACCTTAAACGACTTTATTTTAATGAAACTGTGAAACACTTGTAACAAACAAAAATTCAAATTATGATTAAGGTGTTGATTGCCAGAATCGCCTAACCTTCATATTTCCCCGATTATATTTTATGCAACCCATCCCCTCCTCTACTCAAAACGTAAGCCATTTATAGGATGATAGTATTTATTTGTATAAAAATATTTATCGACATAAAGTTCATACATTCTTTTGATGTTTTATCAGAATTACTTCTAACAGATTTAGATCCCTCTGGGTCTTAACATCTCAATTATTTATGCTATGATTTACACAGTTATGCTTACGTTTTCTTTTTGCTATAGGCATACCATGGATTTTTTTCAAACAGATTTTTTTCAATCACATTTGATGAAATTGCTTCCTCAGGTAAAGTAAAAATATCTGAGGATTCACCTTTTTGTAATTTCATAAAGCTGACAACGAACTACTTCATGTTGTAATGCTCTTTACATTTTTGATAAATTCTGTTACATTCTCCAAAAATTTGACAAAAGCTGAATATCATTCCCTGATATTTCCTCTTATTTCCTGATATGAATATATAATATCCCTGATAAATCACACAAAATTTTGTTTAGCCTGGGATAAAAAACCTGTCAGATTGAAGATACTTAAGTTTATTTTCTCGTGGGGAAAAAAAAAACACAGGATTTAGTCCAAACTCTCAAACTATTTCTATAGAGTGACGCAAAAGTTCCTACATGCTTGTGTCTTGAAATAAAAACTCAGAAAATTTTTTCAGAAGCAATTATATTTAATCTGCTTTCATGATCATAATAAAACAAAGTATATTAATAACTTGTATGATCGCCATTATTCGCTAAGAAGTCCGAAATTCTACGACAAAAATTTTCACACAAGTTTTGGTTATATAATCATTTTTAATCCTGGAAATCTAGGTTCTTCATAAACCATATCCTTTAAATAAGACTAGCAAATTTTCAGAGGATTTAGGTCTGGAGAGTTTCCTGGCCAATCTCTCCAAACATTTGTGAAGTTCTCATTAATCCAGGTAATTGCAGTCGTAGATGTATGGCGCTTTGCGCCATCTTGCATCAAAGTCGTATTTTTAGGCATAGGGAATAACATATTATTATGATGGTTTCTTAGGCATAGGGAATAACATATTATTATGATGGTTTCATAAATGGTTTCTTGTGGAAAACTATTTATGTGATCAAATACAATTTACCAGGTTCTAAATGAAACAAATTTCTTGGCAAGTTTTCCTCTACCATCTCTAAATGATATGCCGGTATTTAAGTTTTTCTTAAGGTATGTGTTTTAGATCGTTTTTTCAGTGAAAGAAGATAGATCAAGATAGTAGTTTTTACAAATTCTTACTTTGAAACGCCCACATTAAAGCTTTAATCATTCATTTTTCACACGATTAAATTTAAACTTTTTTCAAATAGTAAACTTGATAACAATTTAAACGAAGGAGTGTGTTATATTAAACTGAGAGTTTGTTGAAAACTGATCTTTCTTTCTATTGCTGAAATTTTGTGTGCATTTAAATTTGAAATTATTCTGATAGCCCTTTAGACATTTTTTTTTTAAAGTAAAAAGTTGTTCCAGTTCCTAAAGCCAAAAATGTATTTGTAGGAAAGGAACGACGTGAAACCCCTCACTTTCCCTTGATATAATGACCATTACATATCCTAACTTAGTTAAATACCTACGCTTAAACCTCGTGCTTAAAACTAATAAAAATTTGATAGGCAATCGTTTTTTGGAAAATATAACTTATATTTATATGTGGTTTATAGACCAAGGAACGCACATTCAAAAATTTCATTTTCACAACCAAGAAAACTGTCTTTTTACACTACAACCAAATGTTTTTTTCATAAATGCCCCCTTTAACTTTCAAAAAGAAATTTTCTTTTAACTTCACCCGCGCCTTTAAAATGACGTGTTTTTGAATGTACACCTTTTAACAGCCAAAATCAAAAAAGTGCGCACTAAACTTTAAAACTTGTGCACTAATTTTTGTTGGTCACACTTTAAATTTTTTTGCACACTTTTGCAAATTCAATTTTTTAAACTGTCAAAATCTTCCAGAACGGTTTGCATTTCATAACCATGACTAATGCATTTCTTGCGAATAATACCTATGTTGTGATGGTTCCAAGATCCAGTGACACATTCCACAGCGTTTACTCGCTAAATATGTATTGTTGAGAGGTATCCTTTAGTTTAGGGCAAGAACAATTTTTGTTATTAAAACAATTTTAACGTTTAGGATATAGAGTCGGTGTTAAAAATGGGTTGTGTAGAAAATACACAAAAAAGAGCTTTTTTTATGTCTTAATAATTTATTAGTCGTTAAAAAGAAGTTAAACTTTTTCAAGCACTTAAAAATTCGCAGGGAGAAAATGCGACAATAAAAGTATATGAAATCTAAATAATTTATAAATATACTACATAATAAATGAATAGCTTACATTAAAAGTACAAAGCCTTCAATGTTCTATTTCTACAGCAATTACTTCCTACCAACTCTTTCCTTTTGGGCTTGTATACTATAAGTTTAAATGCAAAAACAATTTTTAAGAGTTATGTCAAAAAAAAATTTTACGAAGGGTGCTTCTAAACGAATTCGCTTAAATGTCGCCGGGTGTATTTATGAAACATTTTCGGAAACATTAAATCGCTTTCCCCATACACTTTTGGGAGACGAGAAACGCCGAATGAACTATTTTGATCCTCTTACCAACGTATATTTCATTAACCACTCTGCGGTTGCGTTTGATTCGATTTTATTTTTCTATCAGTCGAATGGTCGTTTAACTCGACCACCACTTTTGCCCATGGAGTTATTTGAAGAAGAATGCATTTTTTACGATTTAGACCGTGCCGCAATCAAATCTATGAAAATACTCGAGGGTATTGAAGAAGAAGAAGAACCTCTGAATAAAATAGAACCAATAAACTTAACAAAGTTACAAAAAGTATGGCAGTTTGTGGAAGTGCCAGAATCTTCTTATTTAGCCCGTATATTTGCATATACATCCCTGTCTCTAATAATTTTTAGTGTGACAATGGATTGTTTTAGCACATTAGAGAGCATTAGAAACTCCGCTTTAACAAAGTTGCTGAACTCAATCACTAAATATGGAAACTTTTTTTTCCTTGTTGAATTCCTCACCAGGTTGATAAGTTCGCCATCAAAACTAAAATTCGTAAGATCTATCAGCAACATAGTGGATTTTTTTGCGATATTTCCGTCACTTTTATTTGTAATTTTGGAAGAAAATCAGATGGGCAGCATCCTTTTTATTCGAGTTCTTAGAACTTTTCGCATTCTCCGATTACTGCGACTTTCAAAAAATTTCCAAGCACTAGCATCGGTGTTGGAAATCCTATCTAACTGTTTAACAGATTTATTTTTGCTAGTTTTCTTCATGATCATATCTGCAACTTTATTAGGAAGTGTGATATACTATGCTGAGTCAGGAAACAAAAATAGTCCTGTTTCCAGTGTACCTGAGGGAATGTGGGTTGCTATACAAACTATAGTAACATTAGGGTACGGGGATGTTATTCCCATTACAGTGCTCGGAAAGTTATCCGCTGCATTTACAGCAGCCGTCGGAGCTTTAACAATGATTCTTCCTCTCTTGTCTTTAGGAGGAAAATATATTTCTATGCATTCAAAAAAGTTTAAAGTTACTATGATAGACATCAATACTCCTATAAAAACAAAAAGATAGCAACAAGCTGAGAAATGTTTCCAATAGAGATAAGTTACAATATTTCCAATATATCAGTTAAAGTATATTGTATATAATATATTTCGATTGTGCAAATTATTGAAGCAGAAAATACAATATATACATGAACTTATAGCCATTTTAATGGGTAAAATTAAAAAAACTCAAGATGTTTTTAAACTATATGTAATTGGTAAAAAAAAAAAAATCTTTTATTAAAAACAGTGTTTAAAGCTTATTCAAGCACGATGGTCTGGCGAATATACATAATTGATTTTGTATTTATTTACACTCTGCTTCATTATAATTCCTGGCGACACAAATAAGTTCTTTTTTTACCTCCATCACCACCCACCATAACATCAAAGCAAGATTATGTAAACATTTAAGCATCGCTTCTACTAAAAAAAAAGATCAAAGTTCGTCCGAACAACGTAAATGGAAATTAATTATAAGTAGTTGTAAAATATTAATAAACGGACTTGTAATAAAATTTGCAGGATTGTCCCTCCCAATAAAAACCAGAAATTCATCTATTGTAGTCTTTAATATAACAAGATTTTTAGACAATTTAAATATATAAAATGTCGAATAACCATGCTCACAAAAGGATTCGTCTAAACATTGCTGGATCAATTTTTGAAACGTTTTCGGAAACCTTAAACCGGTTTCCGCATACGCTTTTAGGAGATTCATTGCGTAGAGATGATTTCTTTGATTCAAACACAAACACGTACTTCATAAATCACTCGGCCACTGCTTTTGATGCCATCTTATTTTATTATCAATCAAATGGTCGTCTTCATCGTCCACCTTTTTTACCCATGAAAGAATTTGAGCAAGAGTGCATTTTTTACGACCTGGGAGAAATAGCTATAAAGAAAATGAAAGTTAGCGAAGGATATGAGCTTGATGTTAACGTAAAATTCACGGATTTTCAGAAACTAAGCAAGAGGCAGAGACTATGGCAGTTTTTGAATGACCCAAGTTCTTCTTCAGGAGCACAAGTTTACCTGCTAACATCACTAACACTAACTACAATTGTAGTACTGGCCGAGTGCTTTAACACATTGGATCGATTCTCAAACACATCTAATTTGTTAAATTCCGTCAACTGTTATTCAAACGTATTTTTTATCGCAGAACTTATTGCGAGATTGACAAGCACTCCGTCAAAATTAAAATTCCTCAAAACAATTAGAAATGTTGTTGACATTTTGGCGGTATTTCCGCTATTTCTTTTTATAGCGATCAAGGATAAGCGAGTTGAGAACTCATTTTATGTTAGATTTTTCCGACTATTTCGGGTAGTACGATTGATGCTTTGGGCAAAGAATTTCCACTCGCTAAAAATGGTTTTAAAGATTTTATCAAACTGCCTAACCGATATTCTAATGCTAGTGCTATTCATTACCATAGCTTCTACTCTTCTAGGGAGCATAATTTACTACGCGGAATTAGAAAACGAGAACAGCCCTGTTTCCAGTGTTCCGGAAGGTATGTGGCTCGCTATACAAACAATTGTTACTTTGGGGTATGGTGATGTCATCCCTGTCACAGTGCAGGGTAAGATATCAACTGCGTTAACAGCAGCTGTTGGAGCCTTAACAATGATTCTTCCTCTTTTATCATTAGAAGAGAAGTATATAGATATTTACACAAAAATATTTAAAGTCAAAACTATCAACATGGAAAGTCCCCTTCAAAAAAACTTTAAACGAGGATCGATTAGGAAATGAACTCTAAAAGATAAATTTCATGTATTAAAAAATGAAAGCTGAAAAAACATACAAGGAAAAATTCATCTAGTATATACATATTTAAATAAACTTGACTCGTTCCAGGTCGAGCAGAGAATCACAATTTGCACCTCCAGCAAAGTATTTGTTTACAAGTTCGTACGTTCGGTACTTTACTAAAAACGATAGAAAAAAAAAATTTCTTAAAAAAATTCTGATGACAAAGATTTTCGTTAAAAATTGAACAAAAATCAAGTAGATTACCAAGATTTTGACTTTTCATTGCCAAAAAAATCTTGGGTAATTATTTTTGTGATTTTAAAAATTTTAATGAAAGTAAAAATGATTAGCTCTTTTTGATTGGTAGATTTTGATCACAGTAACTTCTGATTAGTGAATTTAAAACTTTCACTTTAGAATAAAAACTGATTTTGTATTTAAATAAGTCAAAAACAGGTAATCCAAGATTAAAATCATTTTAAATAAAGTTAAAGATTAATTAGGCTACTAATTTCAGACCTTTTCACTACAGCACATAATAAAAATAGACCTTTTATCATGTACAGTTGCGAAAAATAAAATAACACCACTAAGCGTATTTTCCTTTTTGTTAAGAAAACACCATGCAAAATAAATTTTTTTTATAGCTTTGCTGTTTAAAATATTAGCTAACATGTTTACTTTCTAAAACAAATCATTTTGGAAAAAAAAACTGCTTGCTGTTGCTCGATTTTAATCAAAAATGCCAATTCTGACCGAAAAATAAAATAGCACCACACACTCTTTTGTTGTAAAATACTCTGGTGGTAACGGTAAAAATAATTGTGAAAATAGCAAGCATTGCGTTTTTTTTTTTGCTGTTTTATTCGTTTTATGTTAGTGCGTGTTAGTAGGAGACATTTACATATAAAAATGGGACGCGGAAAGCATTGTAGTGCAGAAAAATGAAAACTGATCCGAAAGTTGATATCAGCAGGGAAATCTTATAGAGAAGTTTGTCGTTAAGTTGAGTGTTCCAATAAAATGATAAGAAATGCCATAAAATTTCAAGAAAAGCCTGAAACACGTGGTCGAAAACGTTCTATTTCAAGATTGCTGGCCAATCGCTTAGTCCGACAGGCTGAAAAGGAACCTTTTAAAACAGCTACCGAGCTGAAAAAGGACTTTAACATCGATGCAACAGTACAAACAGTTCGGAGTTGTCTGCGAATAAAAGCCTGTAGCCCCAGAAAAGTTCCACTTCTAAGTGCCAGACATGTTGTAAAGCGTATTGCGCTTGCTAAAAAACACTCAAATTGGCCACTCGAAAAATGGAGGAATGCTTTATGGACAGACGAAAGTAAGATTGTGCTTTATGGTGGAAAAGGCTCTCGGGCGAGAGAGCCTTTTCCACCATAAAGCACAATCTTAATGTCAGAAGACCGCCGAATGCAAAATACAATCCAAAATATACCATCAAAACTGTTAAACATGGAGGTTGTAGTAAAATGATATGGGCATGCTTTTCTTATTTCGGAGTAGGGCCCATATTGGATAAAGTGATGTTGCCGTATGCAGACTATGAAATGTCGTTGTCCTGGGTGTTCCAACAGGACAATGACCCAAAGCACACTAGCAAGAAGGCGAAGAATTGGTTTGAGGAGAATAAGTGAACGTTATAGAGTGGCCAGCACAGCCGCCAGATCTTAACCCAATCGAGAACTTATGGGCTGACGTAAAGGAGGTGGTTACTGTGCCAAACCCACCACGAAAGAGTCACTTTGGAACGTATTTAAGTAGACATGGAGCGAAATTTCGCTAAAGCGATGTCAGGACTTGGTTAATTCGATGCCAAGACGTTGTGTAGCCGTCATTGCCAATAAAGGTCACGCTACAAAATACTAATATGTTAAGAAATAACTAATATTTATTGTAAAATGTTTAAAACAATTGATCTCATAATATTTCCTTATTTTAAAGTACACATTAAAGCTGTGGTGCTATTATTTTTTTCGCGTTTTATTTGATTTTTTTTGAATTTCTGTTTAATAAATGAATACTATATATTAAAACTTGTATATTTTGTTTTTTATAAAAATTATAAGCCATTTTATTTTTAAATATGTTTTTAAGAGATTTTCAAACTTTCAAAAACAGTTAAAAATTCTAATTTCAACCCATTTTTGGTGGTAGTGCTATTTTATTTTTCGCAGCTGTATATATAAATTTCTTTTAGTTTGACAAATTTAAAGATTCATTTAGCGAATTTAGCTTTTCAAATACCATTTTTACCAAAACCTTGTGGTTAGCAGGATATTAAACCACATATAGTTTAACTTGATCCTTGTTGTGGATGTTTAAAATAAAATAATATGATAAAATGAGATAAAAAAATAAGATAATATGACCTTTTTAGATATTTAAACGACTGTTGAATAAAACATACCTTTTGGATCCATTTCTTTCATTACCTTGTAAGTAATTGACTTAGCTAATGATTTGAATAAATCCTAGGGGAAAAATTTAGAGATTAAAACTGAATTTTGGAGTAAAACTTAACCATAAGGTTCACAATAGTAGTATCATAACGTATAGTGATAAGAAACACAGATTCATAGTCTAATGAAGAGTTTATATATCAGCCTAGTGTGAAATATTCTTATGTGATCAAATACCTTGATTTAAAAAAGAAAGGTAATTGATAATCAAAAGTTTTTTTCGATCAAAATATTAAAGATTTAAAAATGTTTTATTTTAGATATACAACAAAAAGATTAAAAGAGAAAAAAGGAATTTTAGCACCTGAAAATTAAACTTAAAGAAAAATATTTCAATTTAAATCTTAAATGTGCCAACCTTTTTATCTTCTCATGTAGAAAAATTACTACTCTCACAATACCCTAAAAGCCTTTCATGTAAACCTTAATGTATAGATAGTCTTAGTTATGCAATAATAGGGTGCCATACTGTTTTTTTTCCAGATTAAAAACTCTGTATTTTAAAAACTTGCAAATATGCATAATTTTACTGAAAAAGTTTAATTGATAGAATCCAAAATGTTTAAGCTACCAGATGTTGACGTAGCATTCTCTCCTATCCTCCCTACCTCCTAACAAAAAATTTCTAAAAAAATTACTTTTGCTTGTTGCTTTATGTTTCATGAACTTTTGCATGAGACATATTGCAAAAATACTTTTTATCAACGATATCTAATAGAAAATTGAGTTTTTGCTTATTGTTTTTTAGTTCTGAAATGTTTTCCTATGAAATTATATGTTAAAATATTTGAAAAGTAAGACCGTAAATATATCAAAATCCTTTTGTTTGAAATTGTCAATTGGGATATTTGATTTTATTTTTTCAGCCAATTGATTTTATTTTTTCAGCCAATTGATTTTATTTTTATTTAAAAAAAAAAAAAAAAACTTTCAAAAGAAAGCTTTTTTTTTTTAAAATATCCTGAGACCCAAGATCCAAAACCCTTGCCTATGCAATAATAGTTAAATGTTGAATAATAAATGGTAAATTATAATATAAAATAATAATAAAGGCTAATAATAATAATAATAAAAGGCTAATAATAATAATAATAAAGGCTAATAATAATAATAATAATAATAATAATAATAATAATAATAATAATAATGATAATAATAATAATAATAATAATAATAATAATAATAATAATAATAATAACAATAATAATAATAATAATAATAATAATAATAATAATAATAATAATAATAATAATAATAATAATAATAATAATAATAATAACAATAATAATAATAATAACAAAAATAATATATATATATAATACAACATTTATTGAAGGGCTTTGGATCTTGGGTCTCAGGATGTTAAAAAAAAAAAAGCTTTCTTTTGAAAGTAGTTTTTTTTTTTTAAATAAAAATAAAATCAACAAAGATATATTTCTTTAATCTTTGTCATGTTACTCAAATCTTGTTTTGATTATGAATGTCACCTGTTTTGCTAACCTATCTTAGACCATGGACATTAGGCCATACCAAAATATCAAGATTTTCAGAAAATGAAAGGTTGCAGTATAAATACCTGTTCTATACATAAAAAGAAGTATATAAACCAAATTTGACCTCACTAGGTCCATATTTAGTGTTGGAAGGTGATTTTAAGTTTTTACGGAAATACGAGAAATCATTGTTTTTTTCTGAAAAAAACAATGATTTCTCGTATTTCTGCTCAGATTTGATGTATAAAGAGTTGCAAGTATCAGATGTTGCAAGAGAAGTTAATTTGTATGGAGTGCAGAAATCAGCAAGTTCAACTTTCTTTCTAATTTTACTTTCTGCCAATAAAATAGTTCCACCTAAACATCCTGTATTAATGTTAACATTAGTAGAATTGCTGCATTTAGGGTTTTATCAATAAATTATTTTTCATGAATTCAAATATATTCTGATCAATTATTTCAGCATAATTCATATGCTTTTGAATTTTTTTTGGTGTGAAGTGTAAAAGATACCTACTACCAAATTCTTGTCATACCTGTTTTACTGTAGCAGAACATTTTTTCGACAAACCTTCAGTTATTAACAAATGTTTTATAATATCAAACCTACCATCAAAAAAATACAATCAATTAAATTAGAGCTGCATTCTTTATTGAACTCTTTAGAAAGAGACAACATGACTTTTTTCTGGCTCTCTTTATTCTGAGAACTAACTTAATAACTATGTTGAAATTGGAACCATTTTTCCTGATTCCCACTGGTTGGTTGCGTCTCATTGTACCTTCTTTGTTTTAAGTATGGATAAACTAATTTTCATTAATATTAACATTTCATAAGATAACACAAGCACTAGAAACTGGCATTATTTTCTTTTACTGTTATTTTAAGATACAATAGCAATACAATTCAAACTCTGGAATAGAAGTAGTTGATAGTAGTAGAATAGAAACTATTCAGTCATGATTATCCTTATCCTTATCTGAATTTAAATGAGATTATGCCAATTGCTAATTAAAAAATTCAAATATATTTATTTGGATTATAACAACTTAACCCTTTATTGTCCATGGGATCTAAATGAACACCATCACTTTATATCAAATCACTTTATATCAAAACTTTACAACACATATCAAGATATCAAACAATTTGTCAAGTCTAGCTACATATCTTTACCCTTTAGGGTTGCTTTTCCCCTGGCAATCTAAATGGTTTCATTTCATTCATCCACCAATAATGCAGTAATAGAATGCTATACATGTCACAAGATACACAAATAAAAAATTGGCATGACACTAATCAATCAATTTTGAGTACAAACTGTTAATTAAGTATTTTATTAGATATTTCTTTTGTTTTCAGTGTATGTTTCTTGTAAAAACAGACCATATCTGAGAGGATCTCTAATGTTGTTAACTCCAACACAAGAAGATCTTTTCTGGGACTATATATTTAGAAAGCTTTGGTCTACTTTTCTTTCACTTTCCGGTAGCTCAACATAAACCTTTTATTTCATTTTACTTAATTTATTTAATTTTTAAATTAGAAATATATTAACACATGTTTTACATATACCAGGTAGAAGATTTAATTGCATTTTACATAACCAGGTAGAAGATTTAATTGCCTTATAACACAGTCAGTAGGGTTCTACAAAGGATTTTAGAGACCAATGATCACACTAGACGACTTGGGGAAGGCAGACCATAAGCTACCAATGCCATGGAGCACCGATTTTTATTGCTTTAAACAATGAGAAAACGGTTCAATACTGCACGAAGTCTCCAAAATACAACTTGCTAAGGTTCATGGAACTGCGTTAGTCAAGATACCATAAAAAGAAGACTTTGTCCTTTAAATTTATGACTTCAGGCAGCAGCTATTTGTCCCAGATTGTCTGTAGACCACTGAAGAAACAGACTGGCTTTTGCAAGGAGGCATATAAATTGAGAAATACATGACTGGGTATAGGTCTTATTTACAGATGAGTCAAGGTTTTGTCTTGTAAGTTCTGTTGTGGAGTGGTCAGCTTGCGGTCCACATATGAACCCAATAGAGCATCTTTGGGATATAATGGGATGCCATGTCAGAAGCAAACATTCTCCAAGTATACCACAATTCTGAAAGTATACCACACCGCTGTCAGGCTGTAATAACATCTAGAGTTGGCAACACTAGTTATAAGCCAAAAATGTTTCAACTTAAGCTGTATTAGTGTGCATAACAATAATAATCATTTTACTTTATTTTTTTTAAACGAACCATATTTTTGGTTTTAGTTGTTTTTTTTTTCACCATCCTCAAAGTGAATTTTATTATTATCATTGAAATAATTGTGTTCAGGTGTTCTATTCTTAATATGTTTGTCAAAATATATTATAATATTGACAACAATTAAAATAAATCAAAATGTATAAGTGGTGCATTAATTTTGTGGTTAAGTGTATTTAGAACAAACACTTTTTTTAGTACGTCAAGAAAAACTTTAAACCAAAAACAGGTTACCTTAGTTTTTATTCTTTTCATTTCATTATATTTGGATAAATATTTCACTACATAGTGGGCTACAATTTTCTCATCTAATTTCTGAATATTTTGCTGACTTTTTTCTTCGACTGGACCGAGTGCCTTTGATAACCCAGTAGCTTTATCGAGATATGAAAGCATTTTGGAAGCCTCTTTTAATTGTAACAAAGTTCTGGATTTGGTTTGAATCAGATTTGTATTAATTTCATTTAATTCATTTGAATTGATTTTTAAGTCTTGTCGAAGTTGCTCTTTAATATCGCAAGTAGAAGTTTCATTTATAATATCAATATCACTTTCGCTACTTGGTCTGGATCTGGGTTGTTTGTTAGTTATATCTTGATTAACTTCTATCTCATGGTTTACAGAATTTGTAACTTCCTTATCAGTTAATATATTTTCTTTCTGTCTTTTACACAGGTCCCCGAAATCTGAATATCTAGAGGATGCCTTACTATCTGAGGAATCTTGATGGCTTAATTGTGCACTGTTATTACAGTTTATATTTCTTTGAGAAATGTTATCATTTGAACTAAATTTTGGAGATTTTGTAGAAGTACCCCACTTAGGAGATATATCACTTTCATGTGGTGAACCTTTAGTACTTTTGCGTTTTCGATCACCATTCAGAGCAAAACCATCATTTTGCAACTTTTTTTTGCCAACTTTGTTATCAATTACTTGATTGATTTTATCATTCTAAATGAAAGTTAATACAGATTTTAAACTTATAGCCAAAGTAGATGAGATCTCCACCAAAAGTATGCATTACAGAGGCAGTATCATAGTCAAAGATACCTATACAAATATTATTCATGAACCAAAGTACATAGGTCTGCATAATTTATTATGGTAAAATTTATGGGTACACAAAATAAAACTTGAAGTTTTTTTTTTTAATTAAAAATTATGTGTCTATATATATATATATATATATATATATATATATATATATATATATATATATATATATATATATATATATATATATATATATATATATATATATATATATATATATATATATATATATATACGCATACATTATTTAAAATATACTTAAATTGTACAAATACCTCTTTTTTAAGATCAGATGCTTTCATGAAAAATGATTTTTTTGTGTTTTCTGGTTCAACTTTCTAAATTAAATTTGTTATCAATAACTTAACTGAAATTTTAATATATTACACATAGTTAAAATATATTTTACACATTTATATTATATAGTTATAATACAGTTATAATGTATTATATTTGGTTATATTATATTAAGCTATAATATATTACATACAGTTGTATGATAAATATGTGAAAAAGATAAATGAGTATTTAATATCTAAAATCTTTGACAAAAAAAAACAAAATGGAAAAAAAAATTTTAACCAATAATGTTTATTAAATATGATATCAACATTTGACATTATATAAAACAAAATTGATTGAGAATCTTTATTTAATATAAAAATATTACATGATTTAAAAAAAAAATTAACTGAATCAATGAATTCACTGAAATTAAGAAACAAATCAATGAATTCACTGAAATTTTTTTACAAAAAAAAAAAAAAAGGAATGAATCAAAAAAAGTTTTAATTACAGTTGCCAAACTTTGCGCCATGAATTTGACTAGTGCTTTTAAGACTAGTGGATTAAGGTCTGGTGACTGTGCTGGCCATCCCATTACATTTATATCATTTTTAATAAAATATTCTTTATTTGCTGTTTAGGATTATTATCATGTTGGAATACAAAAGTTATTACCAAGATGCTGTTTTTAAGCAGTAGATATCAAATTGGCTACTATTATTAAGTACAAAATATAAATATTAGAGTTCATTGTAGAATCAATAAAGGTCATTTTTCATATCCTTTGCCATACAGCTCAGTTTAAAAGCTTCTCTGCTTTATTACCAGACCCTTTGGGCCTCATCAGATGACTTAAAGTTATACTTGTTTTGGGCTCCATCAGATAACCTTAAGTTAAACTTTGACTCATTAAAATATAACCTTAAGTTATCTGATGGAGCCCAAAAGGTCACAAAACTTTCTTCCTGTTTCATAACCAAATACGGTTTTTTGAGGAATAATCCACCTTGAAATCTTTTTTTCCAAGTCACTTCCCAAACTATTCAAAACAGAATTTCTAACTCTGTTTTGAAAAGTTTGAGGAGTGATTTTGATCCTGTGATCTTCCTTGACTTTTTCTGCTAACTTTTGGCCAATTTTGATTTTGTTTCTCTTGGATGATGATGCTTCTAAAATTCAGATGTCTTTCTTTTTCTGCCGTCAAATGACAATTTTATTTTGATTAGATCTAAAAATTGGTGATTAGGTTTTCAAAAGAAAAGGAGAACTTAAAGAGAATTCAAAGAAGAAAATCTCAATTGAATTTATTATAATCATATTCTCAATCAATATTGTCAATAAATTTTCTTTAAAATAATGTCAAATGTAGATATTAGCTAAGGTTTTTATATAACTAAAAATAAAAAGTAAAATTAGTTTGTTCCATAAATTTTTTTGTGCATTTTATTTTACACACATATTGGGTTTAACTACTAAGTTACTTTTCCTACCTTTTTATCATAAGAAAAAACTTTGCCAAGTTTTGAATATGAATTTACCTCTTGAACCTAAAAAAATGCAAAGAAAACAAACACTTTATAGTTCTTTACTTTATTTCTTTTATTGTTCTAAAATATTTAAAAAATTTAAGAAGTTTTTAACAATTAAGTAACAAAAAAAAAGGTTTAAAGAACTTTACCATTTGAAAGCAACTTGTCTTATAAAGGGTGCATAACTTTGACTTCTTGAAAATATCAAATTCAACCCTTGAAGCTAAATCCAAAAGTTCAGGTGATGAACTAGAAAAATACAGTATAACGTATGGGACAGTTTTAAAAGCGAAGAAAAAATAATAATAAGCATGCAGTGCACATTTTCTATCAGCTATGTGCTTAATTGATATAAGGTAGCTTACAGATGATTGTTTTTATATATTTATGTTTTTTAAGTAATCAAAGTGGTTTAACAGATATAGATTGGAATGTATGTATGTATGTATGTATGTATGTATGTATGTATGTATGTATGTATGTATGTATGTATGTATGTATGTATGTATGTATGTATGTATGTATGTATGTATGTATGTATGTATATACGGGTTGGACAAATAATAGGAGCCGCAGTCTAAGAAAGCAAAATTAAGAATTTTTTGTTGCTTTTTAGTTAATTATTCATGTAGGTTATCATGTTCTAAATCTTAATCTATTATTTTCAGATATCATTAGTACAGCTCCTAAAATTGCAGTAAAACTATAGCTCCTAAAACTGCAACAGAACTCAATCACTATATAGAAAATCCAATGTATACCATCATCATCACTAAATGAAATAAGAGCTGTTTTATTGGAAGAATGGTCAAATTTTCCCTTAGAAACAATTCAAAATTTGTACAAAAGCATATTGAGAAGATTTAAAGCTGTAATTGCTATAGCAGGTCAATGCCATTAATAAAATTAGCTTGAAAATTTTCAGCTGTTCTTATTTTTTTGTCCTACCCTTTTATATATATATATATATAAATTGGTTATGTTGATTGGCTTTGTATTATATCAAAATAATACAAAGCTCATGTATGTAAAAGATTGCTCAGTATTATACTTAGGTCGTTAGGAAAGTTCATAGAACTCCCCTATAAAAAAAAAAAGAAGAGTTTTTTTTAATTTTATTTTATTAAATGTTCAAAATAATGTCCATTGTTATCTATACAAAGTTGCATTCTTTCAAGCCATTTGTCAAACGTTTTTTTATACTCTTCTTTGGGTATACTTTGAAGTAGCTTCATTATGCGAGTTTTTTGACTTTTGACGTCAGTACTGTCATCAAGATTTTTTTTTATCAAGTTGAATAGCCAATAATCGGATGGAGCTAAGTCTGGTGAGTATGGTAAGTGGCGAATTATTGTAATTCCAGCTTGGTTTAGACAATTTGTGACGATTTCCATCACATGGGGTTGAGCGTTATCATGGAGAAATTTGAAATTTTGATTGCCTGTTTTAGGCCTTTGCTTATTTATTTCACATACAAGAGGTTTCAAACAATTTTTTATATAATATTCACTAGTAATGGTGTCTCCCTTTTCAACATAACCCAAATGAACAACACCTGTTGTTTTGAAGAAGATGTAGAACATGTTTTTCGGCTGAAACCTGTCACATCTTACTATAGTTCTTGGACTTTCACCTTCACCAACCCAACTAGCATTAGCTGACTTGTGTCCAACTTGTCTCAAATAAAACCACAACTCATCCCCTGTAATAATATCACATAGTCTCCATGGGCCATTTCTGAAAAGTGCTAAATTTTCCTTACATCCCTCAACTCTATTCTTGCGATTTTGATTGGTTAACTCGTGGGGTATCCAATGTGATGTTAGTTTTCTTTTTTTTAGTGTGTTGCGAATGATTTCGTTGATTATAAAATGATTAATCGATGTCAGAGCTTTAATTATATCATGTGTTGCATGCAGATTTTCTTTAATAATGGCTCACACACATTCAATATTCTCAGATGTATACGTGGTTTGAGGGTGCCCTGAGCGAGGATCATCTTCGAGACTCTCTCTAACATCTTTAAATAAAGTAGCCCACTTGGCAACTGTACTATATTTTGGAGCTTGGTCACCATGAACTAAAACCAACTCATCGGTTATGGCTTGTGCTGAAACTCCAAGTAGAGCACGAGTTTTAGTATATGCTCGATATTCAAATTTTTCATTTTTTCTTTTAAACGTATGTAATAAAATTTAAATAACTTTTTAAATAAACATTCAAAATATTTCAACAAGTACTTAAAATTTTCATAATTGAACACAGTTTAAAATGATATATAAATATTTAATTATTTCCTGTCTCATTGTATCTTTATAGATGAAGTTCTACAAACTTTCCTAATGACCTAAGTAATGATAGAGCAACATATATATCTGTCATTTAAGTGGAGAAAAACAACATTTTAATAGTACTTAGAGTTTCGTGCCTTGCGGCAATCATCAGCTCTGAACTATAAATTAAAAACGTAAAAAACCGTTTAAAAACAAATCAAATTTACGGTAGAACGAGTTCTGATTTAATGAACAAAAGACGCAATTGTTTAGTCTTCAGTATCAAAAGAGGATAAAAGGAACTTATTAGAACGTTGACATTTATTACAAATTTAGAAATCTATAGAAAAAGCCATTACGCCTGTAATAAAGTGGAGAATTGTAAAGCACTGCAAACCTAACAACCCAGAATCCAAGACCTGTACCTTTTCCTACACTTTAAAGTTTGAAATTTTATCAAATAAAAAAAACAACCTGCTCAACAAAAAAAACGAAATAATATCTAAGTGTCAACATTCTAATAAGTTCCTTCTATCCTCTTTTGATACTGAAGACTAAACGATTGTGTCTTTTGTTCATTACATCAAAATTCGTTCTACCGTAAATTTGATTTGTTTTAAACGGTTTTTTATGTTTTTAATTTGTAATTAATAGCTGATGATTGCCGTAAGGTACGAAACTTTAAGTACTATTAAAATATGGTTTTTCTCCATTTAAATAACAGATACAGATATATATATATATATACATATACATATATATACATATACATATACATACATACATACATACATACATACATACATACATACATACATACATACATACATACATACATACATACATACATACATACATACATACATACATACATACATACATACATACATACATATATAAGGGTAACTGTAGATAAAATACTAAGGAACTAACCTGTCAACAAAGCCACTAATATTTGAGCGCAAAGCACTGGTAATAAGTTTTAAACAATGCTCCCTAACCTAAAAAGAGATTGTAACCTATAAATAAAATGAATAATAAAATCAGATAACCATAAACATTTGTTCAACTATTAGAGCAAAATATTTCTTAATTTTAAAAAATTGAAAGCTGAAATTATTTTTTATTACAGTTTAAAAAGAATCTTTCATAATTTTTTTTTCTGTTAAAAAGAACTTTTCTTTCATTTTTTCTACATGGGTTTTTTTGACATGAAGTGCCAGGGCAGTTTAATAATACTAACTTGATTTTTTGAAATAATGAAGACAGCAAATTGAAGTAACTGGCAGCAAACTGAAGTAACTTAATAGACATTGTAAATATGAAGTTCAATTTTTGCTGTTTTTTACTTCAGAGGTGTGTGCTTATTTGTCAAGCCAACTGAAAATTATTGACTCACACTAATAGCTAACTTTGGTATCTTCTTGTTAAATGGTTCAATTAGCTTTGTGTCAAGAGATGGTTTCTCATCGATATCACCAATTTTGCTTGTCTAAAAAAAAATACAACTTTAACTCACTGTGTGTTAGTCAAACTCAATAGTTTAACAACAAAAAATATAAATAGAAAATATTACTCTTCTTTTTTCAAACTCTTTTTGTATTAAAGAACTTAAGCCAGAGTCCTTAGAAAGCTCTTCACTGGAGCCATCTGACAGGATTTCTGTTGCATCGTATCTAATAAAAAGTTAGATGAAGGCATAGACTTAAACAACATAAACTTATAGTTTCTTTGTAGATGAAAAATATTTTTTACCTTTTTATTGAAAACCATTCACTTTTCTTTTTCTTTATATTAGATTGATAAAGATTACTTGAGACTTTAATCTATTTAACTATTTCAGTAACAACTTTTGGATACTTTTCATTCCAAAATACAAAAACTCTTTCATTTTTTAGTATTAAAAAACTTAAATGAAAGTTTGATATAAGACATAAAAATCATTATTTTCTTACAACGTATCTATTCCATTCCTTCCTCCTCCATACAAATTTTTGGTTGTACTTTTATCTTTTTTACTTATTGTAGTTGAAATGAAATTCACAGAGTCTTTAAATGCATTTACTTGAGCTGTAACTTTTTCAGGATATTTACAAGCATCACAATTTCTGTTGCACTAAAAAATTATTGTAAAAAAAATAACGCTCTGTAAGTTTAAAAACTCTAAAAGTTTAAACTTTTCTGGATCAAAAGTGTTTACAATAGCACATACCTGTGGTATATCATCTCCAAAATATTTTGCTATGTATTCATGTCTGCATCTAGCAAATGAAACTTATGATTTTAATATATATTAAGAGCTGATTTTAAATAACTATATTATTAAAATGCATTAATTACCTTACATCTTCCACATACTTTACCATTGTTTCAAAATTCAACAGATCATTATCACATTTGATTCCCTGACAAAAAAATACATTGTGAAAACTTTTTAAACAAATGCAGCAGAATCTTAGGTACTCCTGCATGTTTAGATCTTTCTTGGTTAGCCTATTGTTGGTGTTTTTAAACTATTCCTGGTATCAGTTCTTTTGCATCACTGATATTTGTTAGACTGCATATATATTTAGATTTAAAAAAATTCTCTGAAAACCTTTATATTCAAATCTGAAAAAATGATGGCTGATAGACTTTTTTAAAATTATTTTTGGACTCAAAAACATAAGAATATGACAAATGTGTTATTTATTAAAAAACTGTTAATGAAAAATCCTGAATTTTTACTCAAATTTGTTGCAGCACAAGTAAACTCTTTTGCTTCATCTTTTAAAATAAAGTGAGCAAATAAACAAAGAATAGAGCAAACCATTCTAAGCAATTAATTTTTTTAAATTAGATAAACTGTAGCTTATAATTATTTTCTAAAAATTAATTTTAAAAGACTTGAAATTGTATTAAACAAAATTTATTGAGAATATGACATATTGAGTACCACATGACTTAAAAAAATTAACTTTTTTGAACTCGCAGAGGTTTTTTTTTACTATGATTAATTCGGTTTTAATACTTTGACTTGTTCTGAGCTTTTTACTTATTTCTAACCTCCAAAAAAAATGTTGTATAACATATCAAGTCTTAACATTTTAACTTTTTCTTTTAAATAAAATAATTATAAGCTACAGTTTTCATCTTTTAAAAAAAAATTTTAAGAACTGCTTGTTTCATTTAATTTTTTGTTCAATATACTTTTATAAAGATAACCCAGAGTGAAATTCGTACAAGAACAACATACTTTTTCTATTTTTCTTTCTGTTTCTTTTGAAATGAGATAAGCAATTTGATCTCTATCTTGTCTAAAAGAAACTAATTCAGTTAAAAATAGCATAACTTTGAAACAACAGATATCAAACTCGATTGCTTATGGTATTTTAATTTCATAATATAATCCATACTTTATGTAGCCTACATGAAAAGAGTCTATAAAATATTTATGTAAAAATTAATTTCAAACAAAGAGAAAATAGTGAATTCAAAAAAATTGTTGTAGTCTAATTAAGTCTTGATTTCAAAACTCACTTGTCAAAATAAATTCTACAAAATGCCTGCTTTCTATCCCTTCCAGCTCGTCCACTTTCTTGGTAATACCCTTCTAATGACTGGGGAATATTCCAATGAACTACGCATCTAAAAATTTTTAATTAATTTTAAAATAACTGCAACATTTTAAAAAGTTAATATAAATATTTAGAGTAAAAGAATTAAAGATTAAAATGTTTATGGAAACTGTTGTATAATATGTTAAAAAGTATATTAAAAAATGCAATAAAAAAAATAAAACATTTTATAATAAAAACTTTGCAACCTTTTAACAAAAAGATAAGAATAAAAGATGTTTAACAACTATTCACTGTTTATACATACTTACTTTGAAAAATATAAACTTAAAAATATAAATTTTCATATTAAAAAAAGTGAAATCCTTTAAATATTTACAGTAAAATGAATAAGGTTATTTTCTACTTATTGGAAAGTTGATTGAGGTTATTTGCTTGCCAGTTTTTTGCAAAGTTCATTCTTTTAAGGATAACTTAGAGATATTTAATTAGGCAAAATGCAAGTATATTTTGCAGGTTATCAGCTTTTTTGACCAAATTTATAGACTTCTCATCAGGGTATTAAACCACCCATTATTTCCACGTATTAAACATCTCTTCTTGATTAAAGTTCATTTCTGCTGGTTGTCTGTTTGAATTGGAAAAAAAAAAAACTTCTTTTTTTAAAGTTGAATGCTAACCTTTCCTACCAATATTTGGACAATGTATAATTGGAGGCAATTAGACTTTTGAGCAGCTTGCATTTTTTAAACTGAATGATTATAAAACTGCATGATCATGATACTTATTTTAAGCACTTGACATTCTTCTTGTCAGTTATTTTAGTTACCCAACTACTATCCAGGGCTCTCAGGTGTCCAGATCGATTTTTGGTTTTTCAGATTATGTTAACAATGATGTTTTGATAAACTGCTTTTGTTTTAAAATGATCAAACATTGTTTGCCATTGGAACAAGCTCTTTTTTTGTGTGTGTCTCTTGATAAAAAAACAAGTTTGATAAAAACAATGAGTAAATTATCATGCAAAAGAAGATTTATGTAAATGACTCAATTTGTTCACAGTAAGAAAATTGCTTAAAAGTTTTTCCTTTAATTTCTAAATACTAGAATACTTAAAGAATAATTAAATCATTTCTCAGGAAAAAATCGATATATTACAAAGCATTTTTATAATAGCAGCAGTGTAATTTTAAAAATGAAACTATTATGCTGTTATCTATTATTAAAATAAACTATTAATAAGACATCTAAATTCTTAGCTATCAAAAACATTTTTACAAGCTACAGATTTTTTCATTTTTTTATATCATTAAGTTATACTTTTTTAAGTTAAATTTTGCCATAATTTTAAAATTTTGACTTAATTGGAGTAAAAAGTGGTATAACATTTGTTTCAGAGAAATTTTAGCTTTATAAAATGATTTAAAATAAAACTTAGGTGTGAAAAAAGTTACACAAATTTGAAATGAAACAAATTTTCAAAAAAAAAAGAAAAAAAAAAAGGTTATTAACAAAGTACTTTTATAAACAATAGATTCACAAACATTTTCCTAACTTTTTTTTTAAAGGTAAAATAATTATTTTCAATGAACAAATCAAAAAATTTTAAATAAGATATTTTTTAATAACATTTATGACCAGAAATCCTAACTGACTTGCTTAAATAACTTTTTTACAAATTAAATGTAATTAGGTTTTTTAATTTACACAAACTATCATTTTTAATGAAACAACTAGGTATATTTTCAGAAAGCAATAATCAAGTTTAGTACCACTAAAAAGAAAAAGATAGTAATCTATTATAGTATTAGTTGCTTATTTTTAAAGAAAATACCTAACACTTTGCTTGTCAACACCCATTCCAAAACTGATTGTTGCACATATGATTGGTACAAAACCTTCCATCCACTGATTTTGAACATCTAGTCTTTTGTCTTTCGATAAAGCTGCAGAAACAAAACATGATAACTTGTATTTGAAATAAATTTGAGAAAAATAACTATCAACAGTTTTGAAAAACATTCAAGTCATAAATCAACAAAAAAGGAAATGTTACCGGAATGGTAAGCTTTAGCTAAAATTCCTTTTTTAGTAATTTTATCAGCAATATTGCTACATTCTTCTCTTGTGCGACAATATACTATTCCACAACCTTTTTCCTAAGAAACAAAAATTTATCTGTTGTGTATAACATTACTAATGTTACTGAAGATAATAAAAAATTTAAGTGATGTTTCTATACCTTTTATGATTTCTAAAGAGTGTGAAACTTAAAAAAATTTCCAAAAATATTTTAAAGTTTTTAACCAATCGACAATACACAACATATAAAATAAATAACTTAAAACCTTCATTGGAAGATTATCTTTCAATTTCAGACAACTTTCAAGGAACCCACACAAATCATCAATGGGATTGTCTAAGAGATCTTTAAACCTAATTATTTTAAGCAAATAGAGATTAAGTAATGCAATATTTGGGTAACACACACACACACACACACGCACACACACACACACACACACACACACACATGTGTGTGTATATTGCCTTTTTTACAGATTGTTAAAAATCTATTAGTAAATTTTAAAACAAATACATTATTGGTAATTTAATATGTAATTTAAAGTTCAAATTTAGTAAAATCTTTAAATTAGAGAGAAAATTAAAGTCCAACCTGACATCATAAAATAAATTTGATCTGAAGCTACTTGTGCGGAAAACAGCAACAGGGGGTTTAAGACACAAAGTTTTTATGATATCCTCCTTTACTTTCTTTGTTGCAGTAGCTGTTAATGCAATCCATTGTGATTCTGGAAAGTCTCGCCTTAATCTACCCAACTTTAAATAACTTGGTCGAAAATCATGCCCCCATTGTGAAACACAATGGGCTTCATCTACTGCAAAAAAACCTAGTTTATCTCTTTTCCTCAGTGACCGTAGAATATCATGAAAATTTGATGTACTTGCAAGTTCAGGGGTAATATAAAGAAGTTTTACTTTAGGATTTTTAGTACTTAGATCATTTAATATACTATCTCTTGCACTAGATGTTATTTGTGAATTCAACGTTTTTGCATCAATACCAAGCTCTTCTAAAGATTTTAGCTGATCATTTATAAGAGCAAGAAGGGGTGAAAATACAAGGTTAACTTTTCCATTTAACACAGCTGGTAACTGATAGCACAATGACTTTCCTGATCCAGTTGGAAAACATACAAAAACATCTTTTTCACCTAAGATAAATCCACAGTACGTTTAAAACATTAAAAAATATGTATAACTGAAAAAAGATTATTTGATTAATATGTGAAATGTGTATATTAGTAAACATCATTATTTGGGTTTTAACTTTATACATCTTTTTAGAGATAAGAATATTTTGACAACTGAAAAAAATGTTACAAATGAATGAGATGCTATACATTATATATAGTTATGATTTAATCTTTATTTAAACAGTCAAATCTTTTTCTTTTATTGGTACATGTAAATATAGTCTCACTAGAATATGGACTCCTTTTAGATGAGTCATTTAAAAGATTGGGTGTATTGAGCACAGAAGGCAAAACACTTCTGAAGAGTTTTAAGGAATCTTTTTGGTATTTTTTGTTTCAGCAATACAAACTTCAGTCTCAACAGTTTCTGTGTTTAGGTTTGACCTCGTTAAGTCAAATCCAGCATCATTTCAGTGAATAGCATACATTTTTCCCTCTTTTAACCAATTCAGTTTTGTTAAACTCTTTCTAATACAGCACTAAACAATTGCAACCCTGACAAACAGAATCAGAAGGATGTCAATTTCTCTCAAAATTTTAAGACATTGACCTGATTTTAAAAAGGAATTGTAGGCTTCTTGAAACCACTAACAAGTGGTTAGGTGCTCATTTATAAGTCTTTGATAAAAGACTAATAGATAAAGGACCAGGGTTTCTTAAATTATAGTTTTTGTACTTCAATTTTAAGTACAACCTGTAAAGAAATGTTTCTCTACTGTTATTAAACTGTGTGTATATATATATATATATATATATATATATATATATATATATATATATATATATATATATATATATATATATATATATATATATATATATATATATATATATATATATATATATATATATATATTTATACATAATATAACTCAAATTTAATATTTGTATTACAATTATGTTTAAACATTTTCAGAAAAATATTATATTCCATATTAAATATACAATAGCTACAAATATTATAGCAGAGTACTTAAACCCATTTCTATGACTTTTCCTTGACTTTTATCAAATTTTTACTTGATTTTCTTGATGCTTCACTAATCATTATATTTTTTCTAGGATTTTCTTGGCCACTTGAAGTTGAAAAACTTTGAAATCTTGGTATCAATCTCAATAAAAATAAATATAGCAAATCCGTCAAGATTCATCTGTTTTGTTTCCTTTTGTCATTTTAGTAATCATATGGTAGAGAAAAGTTGCAGCATGATGTTGAGTTACAACAGTCTGAGCAGAAAAGAGATACAGCTCATACAATTATTTAATTAAAGAAACATTCTTTATCCAAAACAACAACTGTAATTGTAAACTCTTTAACCTTCCATGATAAAAGATTTCTCAATCTTAAGATAGTTTTGAAACTTCATCATGGTCTATACTAAGGTAGTTTTTCCTAAAAAATTAAATTATAACATATTGTTAATTTTGCAAAAGATTATTTTATTATGAAAAGGTTGTGACTAAAGTAAGAAACTGTAACACAACTGATTGAATAATACTAAAATTGAGAAAGTTACCAAAGCATTTTTTCATGAAAGTTTGCTTAGCCAGGTGTGGTTGAACTTTAAAAAGGATTGCTTTTTGAATCAGTTCACTCAAACTTTCATCATCACCAACAATTTTCTGAAGAATAGTGTTTAATCTGTGATGAATTATAAAGTCAAATGCCAATAAGGGACCAGTGTGTCTTTTGGTAACATTTTGCCAGGTCAGGACCTTTGTTAACAAGATGTATGGATCTGCATTTTTCCCAGAAAAAAATTTGTTCAAATTTTAAAAACATTTTTAAATTTTATTATTTTGCAATATATCTAGTCCATAAATTTAGTTTAATTGAAAACTTAATTTAACTAAACTAATGGACTTACAGTGCTTCGAGAAAGTATTAGCGCACTCATATTTTTTTTACCTAAGTGAACTTCAAATGAGTGTAATTCAAAAACAATTAAAGGCTGATTGATAATTTTTTTAACTTATTAATAAAATAAAGCAGAATTACTAATTATCAAATATATAAAAGATATTTCTTTATTATTATCTTGAATTTAATTAGAATACAAAAAGAGTGATAAAAACGATATTAAAAAAGTGTGCAAAAGTATTAGCGCACTTAAAGTTTTTCAAAGATTCTAAGAAAGTTTAATATATTATGTGACCACCTTTGTTTTTAGGGCATGCCAAGACTCTACGCAGCATAGAATCTTTAAGTTTTCTGATTAATTCTTGTGGCATGGTATTCCACAGATGGAGTCAGCCTTGAAAACGTTCATTGATGGCTTCAAATAATCTTCTAATATCTCTCAATATAGATGTTGATTAAGGCGATCAGTGTAAAGATGCACCAGTCCATTGCTAGATCCAGCAATGCAGTCCCAAATGCCAAATGAACCTCCTCCTCCTTGAACTCTTGACATGATAAAACGAGGGTTATATTTTTTGTTTTTGTATCTTCTCACGACAACCCTTTTCTTGTGATTAATAAGTTCAAAATTTGATTTGTCCAAAAAAATTACTTTTCTTCATTGCTCTATAGTCCATGCAGCTCTCTCTTTGCACCATTCTTTCCACCATCTTCCCTTGAGACAGCCTTTGATACTTAATAGTGGCTTCTTTGTTGCAAGGTATGAATTGAGATGTTTTTTCTTCATAAGCTTGCTAATTGTTGATCGGCTAACTTGATGTGCACCCAATACTGTATTCAGGTCTGAGGCGATTTCAGCTATGCTCATGTTTGGGTTGCGTCTAGCGAGCATAATCGCTTTATTTTCATCCCTCTCTAACATTTTTTTGTCTTTAACTGTTCCAAACTCATTATAGTTTTTGAGCGTTGTTCTAACACTGCATTCACTGATTTCAAGTTGATATTCGATTTCTCGATTGCTGAGAACACTTTTGTTCAGGCCAACAACTTGCCACTTTGTTTCAATTGATAAGCTCCTTAAATCCATATTTTTGTTATTGCAATTTTAAAGTTTTAACTAACTGCATTTCAAATGATATTTCCGCCACTTAAATTAATTCTACTTATATTATTTATTGACCATTAACCAGCAGAGAGTTTTTAACAAAAATTAACCAAAAAAGTCTTTATCAAAGGAATTAGACGAGTGTGCTAATACATTTTAAATGAGTGCACTAATACTTTTGCATGCTTAATTTCAGACATTTTTCTGAGTAGTTATTTAACTTCTAATTAACTCATAAAAAAAACAAGCAGGTTGACAATATTTGACATTATAATTAAATTTAATTGGTTTTACTTTTCATTTAAAAAAAAAAACTAGTTCAAAATTAAAACTACTTTACAATTTATATTGATTTGAAGTTGTTTGTAATAAAAAAAAGTTATGAGTGCGCTAATACTTTCTGGAAGCACTGTATGTAAACAAAATCATACATTCTTGAATACTTTGTATAAACTTCATTGTAAAAAAAAAGTGGTAAAAAAAATTTACTTACTTGCAAAAAATGTCCTCTGTTAGTTCAACCATGAAAAAGGTCTTTTTAAAGATCTTTTCCAGGACCTATGAAGGTATTCTCCAACAAAATAACTTTTTTTTTTGGTTTGATTTGGTTTGAGAATGTTGAAAACTGGGATTATGACTTTCAATCTCTTCGAAAAGTCATTAATTGCTTCAAATTACAAGATTTCTACTAAACATTTTTTGGTTCAAACCCCATAGTTTAAAAACATCTCAACTATGCACAACCTAAAAAATTTGTCATGATTTCATAGTGAACTATTTTAACATTGTTAAACTCCAATAAATAACAACTTTAGCAATGCCTTCTTACCTTAGTATAAAGGTTCTTCTTTTAAGACCTAAGAACTTGACTTTTAAGACCTAAGAACTTGGTAGGCAGCTTTTTATGATTAAAGCACTTTGATGAACACAAATTCTTTTGGTTCGTTGTTATTTAAATTTGCAATAACAATTTAAATAAGAATTGACAAAAAAATTTTTTATTTCACAACTAAAGTTTTTTTTGTAAACGATGTTGACAATCCATGTATACAATTTAGAATTTTTACAAATTTGCTAGCACTATTATTACCAATACTAGACTATGATGCTACATTGTTTTAAACTTGCAATAAACACTGCTAGAATAACATTGGTGACATTTATCATTTTCTCAATATGGTATTTAAGGAGCCCTGAATAAAACTTTTTTGCATTGAAAAAAAGAATCATTTGGTATATTTTCCATATCAATTTTTATGTAAATATTTATATAAGAATACCTTTTCACCTTTGACCTTTTTGTGGTTTAAAAGAAAACCTGTAAGTATTTAGTATTAACATCAACATCACATTCTTTAATGGTCAAGATTGAATTTGAAAATTTAACTGTAATTATAAATGAAAACAACAGAACAATACAGCATACCAGCAGCAATCTTTTTGATTGCTTGAGCTTGCAAACCAGATTTATAATCTTCAAACTTAAATGTTTCTCGTAGTATCTTTAAGCAACCTTGTCCTATAGATGTCATTGCTTAAAAAAATTAACATACATAATTTCAAATAGGTCCATAGCCAATTGAAATTTTTCATGAGTGATAAAATTTAACTAAACCAACTAAATTTTGATATGGCTATGGTTTTATACTGTCTGGGTTATTTTGTGGTATTTAATGTACTTTTAGCATGTTAATGCTGCTGTTGGATTGAGTGTGTGTATGTGTTTAGGCATTTTTGAAATAGTAACATGCAGCTGTTTTTCTATTTTCAAAAAATCAGTACATATGATGTTTCTACAAGTTTTTGTAAAACGTAACCCAGTATTCAGTAGCGAATATCAATACAACTGCAATTTTTTGGTACAGTTATATTGTATACAAATTGCATATCATATGCTGATGTTTTATAATTTTATAAAAATTTTTCTAGAAGTATATATTTCCTTTTAAAGATTTAAAACATAAAAACTACCATAGAAAATTTTATTCCTAGGTTAGATCATCCTTGTAAACATTACATCCATGCTTTAAAGTCCATTATGAATGACGCAATAAACATGCTGGTTGCATGTGTAATTTCGCCGCTTTAAGATAAGAGAGAGTGATAAACCCTAGGATGGTGCCGAAATAGCACTGAAAATGTTTAAATATCCTTCATAATTTACAGCATAAAAACTCCAAACTGATATGTCAACATTTTAACAAGTTGAATTTTTTTTTGTTTTTTCTATTTATGTTTTAACGTTCTGAGCAAATTTGTATTTTATATGCTAGCTTTATACCCCGTTCACATTATAATAATAATAATAAAAAAAAAACAGTTTAATCTTTGCATTGGAAGCCGAAAGATTTTGATCAAACCATTACCTTATCATTAGTAAGAACGGAGTATAAATTATTATATTTTTTTCTGAATTTCTTTTACAAAATTTCATAAAGCTATGCGATGAAATAAAAGCAATCTTCAAATCACGTATTATTGCTGTCATAAAACATTCGCTGATGTTTCCCATCTTGAATAAGATTAATTTCGTTATCTATTTTTAGTTCTTACAAATTTTTTTTGAGCTTTTTTTTTTTTTTAATTATAGATTATTCAAAACTCCAGAGTTTAAATCCTTCATTGACAGTTCGTCAAAAAAAAGGTAGCACCTCCAAAAGACTTTTATTCGCCTGATTCACGCGTTGATTTGATGAAATTAAGATTAGAAAAAGCTTTTAAATTGTTTTGATCGATTGATTCCATGAAAACAGTTATCAAACTTAAACAAACCAAATTTAATCATATTCAACCACAAGAGTCAAATTTTACGTGGTGTTAGATGAGCTGCGAGAGGAGTACAAAAGATTTAGTTAGACTTATTGGTGAATTAAAAGTTTAAAAGCGAAATGTTTTCTGCAGCTTTTACATCAAATTTATGCTTCAGTTTATAAAGCCACGTTTGTAAATTTATTATATATATAAACATTTGCTCCCGACCCTAAGTTTACATGTTTACGTTCAATCTCTCACAGGGGCGGATTGGCCTACAGGGACACCTGGACTTGTTCTGGTAGACCGATAGTCCCACATGTTTATTGGGCCGATCTACATAAAAATATTGCTGAATAGTAAAAATCTTATAATTGAAAAAATTTTAATTCACTTTTAAAGCTCACGATTGCAAAATTTTTTATTCACTATTATATACTATCCAAATAAAAAGTCAGAAAGCTGGTCCCGGGCCATTTTATGTTCCCAATCTCTCACATTCGCTTTACGTTAGCGTCAGTTTAAACTTGTTCATACCATAGGATTTTATGCTCTAATAACCAACCCATCGTCAAGTGAAGTTGTCATATGATTTAATAACCAACCCATCGTCAAGTGAAGTTGTTATATGATTTTATAACCAACCCATCGTCAAGTGAAGTTGTCATATGATATTATAACCAACCCATCGTCAAGTGAAGTTGTTATATGATTTTATAACCAACCCATCGTCAAGTGAAGTTGTCATATGATATTGTTACTCGTGGAAGAAATCCTTACTTTAGCTTAAAGTATTTGCTTTTCTAAATGAACCTTGCCTCGTTTGTGGCCATCTCAGTTTTATAAGATCTACCAAAAGCAGTTTCAGCAAACTGAGGTTCATTAGACGTTATAAGCACTGCTTTTTTTTTTTAAAAAAAAAAACACGATTTTTCAAAGTTTTTTTTTTAATGACAATTCCTTTCAAAGCTTGTTTTTACTTAATTCTGACTTTAAAAAATACATCATCTTTATCATTATTTTAATTTGATTTAAAAAATTGATTTGTAATTTGGATTTTAAAATTGATTGAATGACAAAACAATATTTTTTTTGGTTCTTTATCCACACTTTACATCATTAATAAAAAAAAAAATTGGCAAGTAGGTTGTTGTGCCAAAAATTGTTTCTTAAAAAATCTTTTTACAAAGACACTTTTTAAAAAAGTAATTTAAACAAAGTTGTCTGTTTCCAAATCCGGTTTCTCATATCAAATGTCAAGTTAAGATGCCAAATACAAATGTGAGTTATGATGTCAATAACGAAGAGAAGGGCTTCTTTTTTATTACTTTAAGAATGTTATCTCTCATGAGAAGCGATCGACTCCTTTTTTTTTTTTTTTTGTTTTTTTTTTTGTTTTTGTATTTTTTTGTTTTGTTTTTTGTTTTGTTTGTTTTTATAAATATAGAAAAACATGGCTTTCTCAAAACTGCCAATTTATTTGGAGGTAAGATGTCAATTTCATGAATTCAAATTCCTGATCGAACTCCGTTAACACGAAATTCTAATGCAACTTTCAAACCCCATATTTCTATTTGGTTGTAGACATTAAATTTTTATTTAATGCAAATTAGCCGACGGTTGATTTTGCTCTTATTATCTGCGCTTTTATCGCGTTTTTACTGCAATAAGTAGCTTTTTCTCGAATGGCTTAAAAAAACCCTTTGAAATTGAGCTATTTCGTTTGAAAATACTTGGCATTTGTTTATTTATTTTTCTTTTGCCTATAATTTTCTTTATGTTCTAAAAACTACTTTTGGTGGTAAACTCGTTTTCAATACTTTTATTTGAAAGTGGAACAAACGTTGAGCATGGTACAAACGTTGAAGATTGTACAAACGTTGAACATGGTACAAACGTTGAACATGGTACAAACGTTGAACATGGAGCGATATAATTTAATTGAAACAACATTTTATCATGTCTAATCGGATAGTGCGATATCATAATGCGAATATGCTAAATGATTTTGTTTTTATTTTAAGAAATTATTATAAATTGTTTTCAATTTGCCGGGGATGAACATTTTATCTTTTAAGTTATTTTGAGAAGAAGATTGAGGTTTGAGTTTAGGTGCCTTGAAGCATGTGCGTTTCATTCTATTTCTTTTTTTTTTAATTAAAGAAAACTTTTTTGTATTTACATAATAACTCTATATTTGAGCGTCTCTCATTGTAGAATAAAGTGTGTCATGTAGAGATAGCTACAAAAATTTAACTACAAAAAGTTTGACGTGATATTTGGTATTGCGCATACTGTTTTAACTGTTATTCTTTCTTGATGGGGAAACTTCCCAAAATTATGCTGACGTTAGCATCATCAACACATCCTATTTACGAATATAAATTAGTTTATTGCATATCAAATACATTTTTGCAAGCATATTCGTGTTTCTATTAACACTATTTAACATAAAAAGAACATCTAGTAAACTTAATCAAAAACTCGATGTTTTTCTAAACTTTGAAAAATAGTTAACTTAAGTGCATGTAGAGTTTATTTAGACCATTCATTGGAATTGTATAATAAGACAAACCTCTCGCCGGCAGCAATTTTGGAAAAATGTTAACTTGTTAACTAAAATACATTAACTGAAATGTGCCATTTATCGTGGAAACAGCTGTGGGATAACTTTCTCTACACGATTATTGCCTGTCACACCTAATTAATTGTCTTGATCGGGTCAACAAAAAGTTTCTTTTAATGATTCTTTGTATGTCAATAGTTCCAGAAAAAGCCTTTTGATCTGACCATTATGTTGCCATTATGTCAAATACTGATGTTGGCTATGCTCACGTGGTTTTATAAACAGTAAAATAATTTTACGACCAAAGTTTCCGAAGAAATATTTTGTAACACAATAAATTTGTCTTGTATTGAAAACTATTACACAAATCCGTTTCAGGTCCAGTTGCAAAAATTCCAAATCAGGATGGTTTTTAAGCTGTTCAATAACCTTTAGCTAAACGGATTTCGATGTTCGCGATGTTGAATTTACAAAACTTTATTTATTTTCAACTTAACTCATGCTAGGTTTCTAAACAGTGCTAAAAAAATGAAGTTAGATTTGCATCGGTAACGATTTTCCTTTCAAATCGATCCAACTTATTGAACAATAAGTAACGAATAATAAGCTTTAATAAAAGGTTCCTCCGCTTCGTATAAATTTTACATTGCTTAACCGTTGAGTGGCATTTACAAATGGGATAACGGTCTTAATATTTACTTTGTGACTATGATGTGGTAAGTAAATTTATTAATCAGGTACTTGTTATCAGTAAAAAAAAGATAATCTGCGGCGGTAAATAATAAAAAGAAACGGAAATTTGGTCCTTAAGTCGTATGAAGTTAAAGATTACCAAATATTTTCTAATGAAAAAGCGGTAGCCTTCAGCTAATGGTCGGATTACATTCTATGATCAAATAAATTATCATGTAAAGGAAAGTTCGTGTTGGTAGCTCGGTTTGTTCGCGGTAAGAATATAGTTTTTTCCTTTCTAGATACCAGAATACGTAAAGAAAAATAAAATCATTTCACAGGAAAAAATTAATATAAAAATTTTTGTCAAAGCTGATAAACGTGAAATGTTTTCTTAACATAAGTAAAAAATTTTTTTCATAAATAAACTTAATAAGAAATCTTCAAAAATAAACTTCATAGATAAACTTCGTTAAGAACTAAAAACGAATGACAAACATATTTTATACTTTGTAACTTGAGACGTGTAAAAAAGAAAGAAATATTATTTACAGCTCTTGCTTTGTTCTAAATTCCAAAAAGAGACTAATTTATTTATAATTAAAAAAAGTTATTGAAGGAATGTTGAAAAAATATCAAAAGATAATCAAAGATGGTATTAACAACACCTTTTCTATTTTTAAATATCAAAACTAGTTCTACAAAAACCTTTTCAATCACTACCGCCGCAATTGTCTGAATTGTTAAAAAAAATAGTGACAAAGGTGCGGAATATATTCCTTACTAATTACAATAGTTATCCCATTAGATCTTCCGTCAACTTCATTGAAAAGAAATTGTTTCCGCTCTCAGGTAACGGTTATTTTAATTCGACAAAGATCTGTCGTGTGCGATTATCATATATAACCGCAAAAAAAAGGACGTTATCATAAATTTTATAAGTGTATATATTTTTGAGTGCCACTCAAATTTTATATATATATATATATATATATATATATATATATATATATATATGTCTGTTAATTTTTTAGCTAAAATGATCAAATGCTTATAATAGCTAAGATGGGTAGTTATAACGTATTTAATTAGCAGTAAATTAAACTTTTAATCATTGTTTATATTAGTTTAACGTCTAGTTTTTGTCCAAAAATAAACTTCAATCTTTAATTATTTTGTTACTGTATTTGTATCATTGTTTATTCATTTTCTTTTTACTTCAGCATTGTCTTTTTAATTTATCTGTCTTCGGACAGTATTTTCTAAAAACCGAAACTTCAAAGAATTTAAATGGGGCACAAGTTGGTTTTTGACTTCTATGTTTTAACAAATCTAAACAACTTTTTTTTATGCATCTCTAAATATTTATGTTACTTTGGTTACGAATTAAGATCTGTGTTAGACTCAAGGGCCGTGACTTTTTTTATTTTCTTGTTTAAATTAAGACAGCGCCGATGAAAAAAAATTTAAACCGCGTTTAGCGTAATACTCAAATCTGCCAGAGCTTTTGTAGTCAACACTGGTGAGTTTTATAATACGTTTTCAGAAATTTGATACGAATTTTAAAACGCATGCCTTTCATCAAAGAATGCGTCATGACAATTTTACAATAGATAAATCCTACCTCATACAAATTCTCCCATCATAAAACGTACTTTCGTAATAGCGAAAAGCTAATATGTATCAAGAAGCTGATAAATAATGGACTCACGCAGAGATAATGGTCCCAAAATCTTCATTTATAATTGACTCTATCTCAAAGAAACTTTACGAAAAAGCTTACTTTATTCGATCATCGCATAATGAGCTTATCAAGTTTGACTGAAAACAAACTGATAACGCAAATTTTTTTAAAATACCGCTTCTAAAGACGGTGATCATTATTATAACCGAAGAATTTTTTTTTTTATCTCGAATAAGTAAATGGAATAATTGTTGCGAAAAAATTATCTTTATACATGTTCATAAGCAATTTTTAAGTAGATGAAATTCATTGGTTTGAAGAATTAAGGTATGTTATATTAAAAAAGATCCTTTTACTCTGAAGTTTCCGTCAAAATAAGGGGCGCCACTTCAAGTTAGTGGGCGCCTTTACAAATTATCGGGCGCTATTTCCAATTCGAGTTAGGGTTTTATGTTTGCGTTGGATATACTTCCGGTTCACGGCTTAGTTATATAATATGTAATACTTATATTATAACATTTTTTTACGTTTGGTAACTATTTATATATAACTATAACTTACGGTACAAATCAAGAACAACTTTTCGAAATATGTTCAAAGTCTACAAATTTGCAAACTTTTAGCAAAACTTTTGTTTTCTTAAAATCTAATGAATTTGAGACAAACCATGTGCTCACTCTCTACTTATGAAAAAAAACAGTTTTAGATACCATTTATAATATTCAACATCATAATGAATTTAAAAAGGCAACCAGTGCAATTGACGTCCGAATTACATTTTTATTGAATTCTGCTGATCGCTTCTGTAGATTGCTTTAGATTTTATAGAGTTCGGATTTGTTTACGTTATATGAGTTGATCTGACAAGAGACGACAAGAATATGTTAATAGTTTGTTTTTGAGATATTTTTTTTATTGTGGTTACTGTATTTAGATTTGGAACAAATTATCATAGGATTATTGAAATAATCTTAGTGTGTAACAACTGCCTTATTGCGGTTAAATAATCTTATGGGATCAGCCTTATTCCGTCGTTTTTCCAGTTCGTAATATACATTAATAAGTATGCAATCACCTTAAGTTCACTACGTATACTGAGAGGTAACAATGACTATTGTTTAACCTTAAACGTGATTTAACTTAATTATTTTAGATTAGTTATAATTTATGAAATTACTGTAATAATTTATGCAATTATGATAGTGAAAAATTTAGTTCATCTATAATTGTGAAATCTGCTTTCATATTAACTTTATTGCTACATCAAAATAATCGACTGAACGTTTTCGCTTCAAATCATTTGGCTAAAAATATTTGATGGCTGTATAATTGAAAGGTTTTGTTGTTAAAGTTATTTTACTAAGAAAGGTGTTTTAAATTCAAAGCTTCATTGTTAAATAGTGATACTACATAGGAATAATAATCTTTTATCCAAATAAAGTATTTAAATTTACGTAAATGTCGTAAATACCGGTGCATTAGTCGCGACTTTACGCCATTTAGAATGGCTTTAAAATTTTCCTTAAAAACGTAATAAGGCAAAATTAATAATTTGTGTAAAATACACCTTGACTTAAGGATTGGTTATAACACGTTGAACTACTCTTTTCAGTTAAAACTTATAAAACAGTTTGACTTTTATAACAGGCTAACTTATACCCTAATATATGTGGTTATGTTCCTGGAATCTTTATATAATAAAATTTGAAGGAGATTTGCAGTGATAATTTGCTAATGTAATTTTTTTGAAAACTTAAAAACTGTTTGCTGCTAAAGCTAAACTCGTTACATTTAAAGCCTATTTTACATTACCTAACAAGCGCCAATCCACACAATCAAACACAATATGTCGGTAAAAACCCTGCTGAAGTAAAAGAATAACAGTGGAAATGTTATCGGAAAGGATTACGTAGTCCTAAAACATATTTGTGAATGAAATGGGTACAGGAACTTTACACGCGTATCTTGAAACGAACCTTTGTTTTATTAAATAGTTTAATCAGCGATTGCTCCTAACTCATTAAGCAATAATTAAACAAAGAATCATTTGAACTACCGCTGAGGAATTATCACGTTTTACAGTCACATTAAAGGTATCTTTCTTAAAAGGATCGGTATAAAAAGGAACTGTATTTTAAAAGTCTTCTTTTTCATATTCGGAAATGACGCATTTTGATGTCAGTAGTAAAAATGCTGAGAAAGTACCTGTGTTCATTTTAGGTTTTTTTACAGCTTGTGCAACTTCTTCCAAACTTTATAATAAAAAGGAACGGTTTCTGATTAGTGTACAACGTTTTATTTTTCAGATAATAATAATAATAAAGCTCGTTCAAGAAACATGTCAAATTATCAAACGAATCACAAAATTCTCTTTTTAATTTTATGGTAAGATGATTATTTTACTTCGTTGTTCCGACATAAAGACGGGTGTAATAACTATAATATTACTTTCATATTTCCGACAAAAATAATATTTTAGTTACCACACCGTATCGTTGTTATTATTTCCCTTTTGGTTATGAGTGTTCTTAATAATTTCGTTTGGTTTTTTTGTTGCATGCATTTTTTTACAAAACTTATGGCTAAATTATTTTGATAAATATTGAAATATGTGAATAGTTTAAATAACAAAACGCAAAAATCTCTACATGACTTTAGAAAAAAATCTCTACATGACTTTAGAAGAAAATCTCTACATGATTTTAGAAGTAAATTATATTGAAAATTTCGAACTTAGTTTTTAAATTTAAGATTAAGCGTCATTAATTTTGTCGTTTTTAAAGATTCTAAAAAATGTCGTTTACAAAAACAACGAACCAAAAATAATGATCGTGTTAAACATCAAAATAAAGCGAAAACATGCGACAAAAAGAAAACTATGCTTTGGTCGCAATTTTTTAGACCGTCAATAAGTCTTGTCTGTTTTTATTCAGCTGCATTTTGATCAAGTCATCTTGCGGCAGCTTGTTTAATGTTATAAAGATATGCGATAAAAGGCGGAGTTTAACTGATCAGCAAATCAAACTTTGCAACACGTATTTCGATCACATGGCTTACATTATCGAAGGCAGGAGAATCGCTCTAGAAGAATGCACCAGACAGTTTAGCGGAAGAAGATGGAACTGCACTTTTCCAGAACCAGATGTCATTCCGTTTCTTCATCCTAATATGCCGATTGGTAATATATAAACATTTGCTGTTTTTTATTTGCAAGTTTTGTGAAGTTCTAAAGCAAAAAAATATACATATTCATATTATCACAAGAATATGAATATATATATTTATAATCATAATATTCAATATATCATAATTATCATAGTTATCATAATTATCATAATTTTCAATAGTTATAATCATCATTTTAACATTATTGCACTTTAATTGTTTGAATAAAAATCCTAGGAAAAAAGCAAATAAAATCTAAAATTAAAAGCGAATGTTTTTTTTTTATTACCTTTTTGTTCAGGAACTCGTGAAACAGCATTTGTGCATTCGATTCTAGCCGCTGCTACTATGCATTCAATCAGTCGTGCATGCATGGAAAACAAGCTGTCCTCCCACTGTTCGTGCAGCCAAGAAGGTAAACCAGATAATTTTCCGAAAACAGATTTGTGGAACGGATGTGGAGACAACTTACCGTATGGATATCAGTTCAGCAAAGAATTTGTAGACGCCAAGGAAAATCTTTTGAAAGATTCTTCTCAAAGTTTTGGAAGAGTATTGATGAATCTTCATAATAATGAAGCTGGAAGATGGGTATGATTGTTCAAAGATTTATATTAATATGTTAATATTTTTTTTAGTTTAGTGAATTTTAGGTCTGAAGAAAACAACAGCCAATAAATAGGCTGTATCACTCGTTTGTTAAAAGGGATTTATAAGGAAGGCCCATAAATATCATTTACTCATTTTTTTTTTTTTTTTTTTTTTTTTTTTTTTTTTTTGTTAACGTTCTTTTATGGTTAGATATATTAGTAACACTTTTGGCTAACGAAATAATTTTCACGAGACAAGAAACATTTAACTACCTAACGCAAAATTTTTAAAAAGATTGTACAACATTCGTCCCTGGTTTTCAGAACATATTCTAACTACTTTATTTCCAAATCGTCAGTGAACAGGTTAAACAAGTTTTTGTTTATCTCTTTTTAGAAGGCTCCGTTGCATAAGCATCATTTTGATTGCTTGCACGCACACACTTTTAAATATATGTTAATACTAGACATCTTAAAGTGCCACACGTACCTTAGATATTAAATATGTTCTGCAGAGGCACAGGATCAGTTCAGATATTTCAAAAGCACTCTCCTAATTTTTTTGTGCCACTTTAAAACTTTAACTAAATTTAAACTCAAAAAGATGAAGCAAATTCAAGACTTGAATTTCAATATTTATTGAGTGCTTCATTAAAACTGACGTTACATTCGTTTTTAGCATGATTAATTTGGCCTATTGCTTAAAATTTCAATTTAGGAAAGAGAAATAAAAAATAACTATAACCTATCCCAAAAAAATTAAATAATTTTTATGGGATAGGTTATAATTATTTTACTTAGATAAATAATTTCGTCAATTTCATTTTCTATTAAGTTTGTGATCTACTTTTTTATTTCAAGTTCACAACTTTAAACTGTTAAAGGGAGACTTAAAAATCATTCTTTTACTTTAAAAAACGAAGGAAAATCTGAAAATAGTAATTTATATTTTCCAGGCTGTGTTTGAAAAATCAAAGATTCAATGTCGTTGTCACGGGGTCTCAAAAAACTGCGCGACGAAGACATGCTATCGACAACTGTCAGAATTTAAAGATGTTGGATATAGATTGGAACAACTTCATCAAAGTGCAATTCGTGTTCAATTGTCGCAAAAAGGCCACGGAAACAACACAGAAATAACAAAACTTGTAGAGATGAATTCTGAATTCAACAAGTTCACTTCAAAAGATATGGTTTATCTCGAAGATTCGCCGAGTTACTGCGACCGTAATTTTTCAATTGGCTCGTTCGGTACAGCAGGTCGGGAATGTTCAAAAGAAACTATAATTCTAAATCAATGCAGTCATTTATGTTGTGATAGAGGACATCACACGAAAAAAGAGTTTACAAAACAAAAATGTGGCTGTAAGTTTATATGGTGCTGCGAGGTCAAATGTCAAACTTGTGAAAAAGAGCAAAATGTACATTATTGCAAATAGTAATGATTGATTGCAAGTGAATCTGCACTTATATTTGTCGAAAGCACGCAAAAGATAGTTTAGGAAATCCTAGGAAAAATTTTTCTAAACGTGTCATCTTTACGACGTAAAAATGATCGACATAACACAAATGCTCTTAATTCGAGTAAAACTAAACACAAAATAGTTTGACGTTCGTACGATATCAGTTTTAAAACAAAAGCTTATTTCGACTGTTTACATGTGTTGCACCATAAAGAATTCTTGTTTACTTATAGTGTACCACGCAGGTTTTTGAAAGGAGACTTACTAAAAAAGTTAAATTATTTATTAGCGATATATATGTATATTTTTTATTAAAAAAAAAGGTAATTATTATTTTTATATGCATTTCTGTTGCCTCATAAAATGAGCTATAAATGTTAAATTACAAATTTTTATGATTTTTAAAGTTGTAATAAACTCAGAGGTATTGTTATAAGCAGAATGTCTCTGGATATAATTGGAAGGCACAAACAAGCGATAAATTCTTTTTAATAATGCTAAAAATTTGTTTTCTATTTTTAAAGCTTAACTATGATTCTTTTATTGTACGTCATTTGATGCCGCAGTTTTATTGAATGTTTCATATTCTTATTATCTTTATGCCTTTTTTATCCTCATGCATCGATTATTTCATCTTTTTTTTAAAATGAGATCAAATATTTTTCGACAAATTTTAGATTCACTTACAGATGACGAAATGAAACATGATACTATTCATTTTAACTTTTAGAATTGCAATTTTTAAATGTATAGTTTATACTTTAAGCAGGGCCGTCAAAAAGCCATCGAGGGGCCCTAGGCTAAACTCAAATTGGGGGCCCCCAATTTTATTTTTAGAATTATAAAGATGAAATAAAGCAGTTAAATAGTAAACATTTTTCAAACCAATGACTCACATGTGACGTTTTCGTACTTTTTTCTTGAAAACTTTTTAGTAAAATCATCAAAATCAATGTTGAGATGAACATCAGATTAAGTAAAGATTAAGAAAAGATACAACATTTCTTGTGACATGCTGAGCAGAGCTTATTTTTGATAATAATCTTTAGTTTTTAAAATGATTATTCGCCAGAACAATTTTAATAACAATTGCTGGCGATTGTTTGAGTGTTCATTAGAAATCCAAATTTGTCATTGGTCTTCTCATATACTATGAGAATTCTTGGGGCGCCTATATTCGGAGACCCTTAGCTGCAGCCTACCTTGCCTATACGTAAAGAAGGCGGTGGCTTTAAGATAGCTATTAGTAAAGCATGCGCTTACTATTAGTAGGAATATTAAAAGCTAAAAAGAACTTAACAATTAAAACATTGGCAAATACAAAATTTTATTGATTTATAAAGTATAGTCTTCTTAAATATGTGAAGATATTCTTGTATAAAAAGAAATAAAGTATAAGAAAGCAGGTAGAGCTGTCACTTAAGTACGTCACAGATGTATTGAAAATTAAAAGTTTGGTTTATTCGCTCGGGATTTATTTTCAGACTTTGAAAAAAAGTGAGGCAATAAAAAACATTTCAATTTGATAAAGGTAAATAGAAAAAATCTATTGGATAAAGACCTATTAGATTTTTCTCATGGTAGACGTTAATAGTTAATTTTCTAACGCTCTCTAAAGAGCAAATTTGACGTTATTTAACTATTTGCTCTTAATCGGTGTACGGATTGTTGAACACGATGTCAGCAAACTCTTTTAGAAATGCATTTTCACTAATCTGGTTCTCACCATTTTGAAAGATTTTTTTCATTAGCTTAAAATAACAATCAAATATTTTGAACGGTCGAATTATATTTTAGTTGCACATATAGGTTACTACTCTTGTGCGCGCGGGAAAAAAGCTCATAAAGCAGTTGCTCCCTAGTTTCATATAAAGCACTATCTGTAATAGAAAGATAAAAATTCTGCCCGCCAACAGTTATCATTTGGTACCCCCAGATAAAGAAAATACCTCTCTGTGATCTGAGGCATTTTCTTCATCTAGATGTTAAATCTCAGTTCATCTTACCCATATTTACTTTATGTAAACTTGAAAGTCAAGAAAAAAATTTTGTGCAATTTTTCTAAGGTACAATCAATTTTGTCGATTTTTAAAACCGTTTTTTTACTGTAATCAGTCAACTTAATTCTAATGTGAGGGGGGGGGGGGGATGTTTTCTTGTTTGTTTGTTTATGAGGGGGTTTGTGTTTAGTTTGTTATTGTTGACAGGTTTTTATGCTGCTTTGTTCTGAATTGCTATCAGTGTTTATTGAACTGACCTCAGTGTGTGTTAAATTCCCCTCAATTTGCAGTTTGTTTTTTTATCTTGAAATGTTTCAGTTTTTGGTTTTATTAACTTGGAATATGCTCTGAGACAAGTTTTATGGCAGATAACTTTATAAGGGTATTACGATTGAAAGAGGAGGACAAAGAAGTTTAAAAATATTTTATTGTAGTTCGCAGTTCTCATGTTTTTTGAAAAACCCTTTTGCCTGTCGAGCTCTGTAAAACAATCTGGAAGCCTTTATGTCCAGTGCTGAAGTTAAAGAGCAATATTGATGAGAAACATTTTCCCTAAAAATTGTATCAAATCATGTATATGAATCATTTTCTATCTAATTTTGCATATAGGAGTTGTGTGGTATTTGTTTTTGCGGAGTAAAATTTTCCAAGATTAATTATTTTCAGAAAATAAAAATTCTTTATCATTTTTACCGTAAAACTCTCAATTTTAAAACCAGCTTAACAATGCTTAGCAACGTAAGCTAACGAAGCATGAGCATATTAAATCTTTGACGCTGGTCTCACTTGGTTGAATGGGCGAAAAATCCCAAGGTATTTCAATCTCCCCCGTGTCCTACTGTAAGCGCTAAGTTATCTCATACTCACATGGTCACGTTAGTATTACTCGAGTTATAAATGGTGCATTCAAACTTTACATATATATATATATATATATATATATATATATATATATATATATATATATATATATTCTTTTTTTTCTGGGAATCAGTATGGGTCACCCTCCCAGTTGGAAGATTTGGTGCACAACTTGTACGTTTTTATAATTAGTTATGAAACAAGTTTTTGTATATCACCTTTGTTATGTATGAGTCAAAAATAAGTTGCTATTTCTTTTTTATAAAATTGATTTTTAATAAATCTTGATAAAAATGTATATTAATGTGAAAATAAAATAACTATCTACATGTACTTTTACAAAGATTATAAAAGAGTTGGAATAAAATCAGTGCTACGTTTTTAACATCAATATCCTAATAAAAGATAGATTTAAATTTTTCTATATTTTTGTACTGAAAAATTTATTAAATTATATTAATGAGTAATATAGTTGCAAGATTATCCAGAAAGTTTTTCAGAATTTAGAAACCAAAAAAAAACAAAAAAAAACAAAACAAAATTAAAAAATAAAACATTAAAATATCAGTAAAAGAGTTTGTGCTAAAGACTGTAAACGCTTTCTTTTTGGCTTATCTGGAATACTCTGCATAAAAATTTTTGCGGGAAACCAAATTGGAGAGAAACTTGAAAAATTGTAAAGGAAACTTTTTATTAGTATAAACAAAATCCGAATTTAATTTTTTTTTACTATTAGAGCTACAATCAAAAACTGATATATAACTTAAAAAAATATTTTTAAAAGCACAACAGAATCTGATTATTACTTTCTATTACAATTTGTTTCTGGAGTTAGCAGTTAAAACAAATATTTTGTTTGAAGTATTATCAATTAGCTTGTAGCGCATTTTTAAAGATTACTTTTTGCACTACGTCACAGAAATCCTAAACAACTTTAAAGAATTCTCAAAAAATTGCAAAAGTTGTGTCTTTAACTGAAATGGAAACTAAAACATTTTATCCAAATTATAACCGTCGTAAAACTGAATATGCATCCCATCGCACAAAGTTCTGGATATAGATATAGTTAATATAGATATAGTTGTATATATATATATATATATATATATATATATATATATATATATATATATATATATATATATATATATATATATAATAGTTAATGAAAAGCAGTTTACTTTGTACACAGTGCCAAAAAAGCCAAAATGTTAAGGCGTATGAAACTACACACTACGTTTTGTCTATATTTTCTGGTCGGTGTTTTGTGACCAAAACGTAGTACTATGGTAAAAGTTTATAAACTTTTCCATTAAAATATGAGCTTAAATTTATAATTCTATTTGTTTAAGAAGAAGAAAAAAAAAGTTGTTTAAAAGTTTTATTTAAAAGTATTGTAAATTCGGCCGCATTGCTTGCTTATTTCATCAGCAATAAAGTACCACTCCATGCCGTATGTTTCGGCAATATTCTTGTCTGTATGATAATGAATCAGAGATTTCTTAAATAGGACTTTTAAACTTTCATCAAGCTTTTCTTTATCAAGTTTGTGAGTAGGGACTTTTGGAGGATAATATTCGTAAATAAATATCAAAAATAGTTTGGGACACCCATCTGACTTCTCTTTGATTTTAGTTAAATCAGCCTGGATTTTTTCAATAACTTTCTGTTTCTCAGCTTCTTTTTCTTTTTCTTCTTCATCAATAACTTCTTTTTGATACCTGGAAATGGCATTGACAGTTCGTTTATACCAAGCTTCATCTGTGAATATTTTTGGTTTCATGGATTCAGCTAGTTCGAAAGAATTGTAATAATATTCTTTTGCTCGCGCTTTAATATTTAGAACCTTTTCGTAGATGACGCCAATTAAACTCGTAATCTCAGCTTCGAGCTCAATGTCTTTATTATTAGTTGTTCTAATAGCAACTCGATACATGTCGATAGCATCCCAAGCCAGTTCTATATTAACAGTCTCATAGAAATTAATACATTTATCATAAATTAAATCCGCTTTGCGTTTCGCCTTAAGCCCATCAAGAACGCATAATTGTAAGTCGATATTGAGTTTATATTGTTCAAGATCGTCTGTTTCCATGTCAAAAGTTTCAGCATCCAGACCTTTGCTAAACTTATAGCACTCTTCATAAAAATACCTGCATTCATTAATTGATCTAAAACTCTCCTCTATTTCTTTATCGTTTAAAAACGTAATTGACATTAGGTAGTGCAAGCTACAAAGTCGATAGCTCACACGTGCTTTGATATGCTTGAACACATTATCCTGTCGGTTTAATTTACCTAAGGAAGACAACTGAACGGAAAGGTCTTGGCCAAATAAAAAGCTATAAATATAATTGTCAATAGCTTCAATTGAGCTTTGCTTGATTTGGTTAAGCCATTCGATTGGTTTATTAATAGAATTCTCAACAGCATAAAAGTAACTGTTTTGGCATGTTAACAAATAATAGTCGTAAATATTCGTTTGTTTTTTAGGTGTCCAAGCTAAGTATAACCTTTTAAAAATATACACTTATTAGTTATTCAGTAATTGCAACTTCTTAAGGTCATCGACACATTTTTCACTTTTTGAAGAAAAAAGTTTTCTTATTTTTTATTTTTTGTTTGTTTGCAAGTTCAATATGTAAACCAAAAAATGGAAAAACTTTTTACAGTATTTTTGTTGGAATTTTGCCGCGGTATATCTAATATAAACTTTATTGTTAACGGAGCTGCACTACTTGTTTCATTTTAAGTGTACGAACAAAATGCCACTGATGGCTTTTTATTCATACATTCTTAATACATAATCTATTGAATCTATTGAATATCGATTAAATGCAAATAAAAGGTATTAGTATCACAAACTTGTTTGATTTTCAACTCTCATTTATCAAAATAACAGTGCTCAGGTTTAGATTAGATGTAGACATTGTTTTTCAATAATCATTCTTATCGTATATTAGTCATGCCAAATTGTGCATAGCTAATAAAAAAGGAATTAACTATTTTTTACACTTATTACTTGATGTGAGGGAAACAAGCGGCAGTTCGTTTTTTTTTTTGTTTTTTTTTTAAACTATATTTACATTAAAAAAGTGGAAAATGTTTCGACGGTTCTTATTTGCATAACTACATGTAAAAAAAAAAAAAAAAAACAAAGGTCGAGAAGTAAAAGAAATTAATCTTGCAAATTCAAACTTATTTTCAAAAATTTATAATGCTTAGAACATAATGAGTTAAAAAGTTGACATAAAAAACTTTTTTTTTTTTTTAATCACCAAGTAAAAATTAATTCGTCAACTCCACTTTTTTCTAGTCATAACCAATTTGTTAAATGACAAATGAAAATCAAACTTGTTGAAAATTGAAATTTATCGATCAACTTTAAAACAGCTTATACTTACTGGAAAATTCTATAAGCAACCGTTTTTTTGTAGGCGCTGCTTAGCTCTTCTCTACAAATTGCTGTGTTGATAGCTTCCTGATACAGCTTCAATGCTTCTAAAAGTCTTCTCTCTTTTAACACTGGTGCAAGACCTTCTGTTATTCCTTTAAAAATATTATTTCCTTCCGTCCTCTTTTTTACGCTCAACGATGTCGTCATTTTGAATAAAATATATGTAAATCTATGCAAATATACAAATAAAAAAAAAAAGAAAATAATAATAGATAAAAGAAACTAATAGATTTTACATATGGCCTTGTTGTTATTTGTAAAATTTTACTTTTACAAACTGATCATAAAATTGACATAAAATCTAGTAAAGATAATATAATATATAAAAGTTCGACGTCCCACAAAAAGCAGCCTTTATTTAACTTACTTTAAAAACAGCTAAATACACACCACACCAAATATTGATGAAAAAAACCAGAGAAAATACTAAAACAGTATCAAAATTGTTAACGACTTTAAACCAGCAAGATTTTGGTTCTTCTCACTTATAAAGTATTTTTAATATTTCTTCTCGTTACCAATTACTTTCACTTTGAACTAGCTACCATCTTTATTGTGTTACTCGTTTTACAATTAATTACTTATCTATAGCGCTTTTTTTTGAGCGCAGCATAAACTTAAAAAAGCTGTACTTACGCTTTAGTAAAATATTCAGCGAAGAAAGATAAAGAAAGTTACTGCAACATTCAAATTTATTGTCTTATAAGAGAAACCTCATGCATTTTATTATTGCGTTTTATTAAGTATTGAGTTATATTATTCGATGTAAAATACTTTAAAGAAATTTTCGTAGTTGTTGTTATAGTGAATGATTATGCGAGGGGAAGGGGGAATTTCCTTGGGTATTTCTTACCACATTTTTATTGGGTTCGAACTTGTTATGTAAAAATCGTATTTTAGTTTAAACACAGTGCGAATAACAGTTTTTGGACTAAATCCAATATGAGATAACAGAATTCGGATGAAAACAAACTGATTTTAAAAACCTTTTTTTATTTTAATGATTATAGTTAAATCATCATTACTATGATTTATACCTTGTTTAACTAGTCCTTGATACCTTATTAAAACAATAATAACAGTTATAGTAATAACAAAAACAACAACTACAACAACAGCAATAATAATAATAATAATAATAATAATAATAATAATAATAATAATAATAACAAAAACAACAATAACAATAATACTAATAATGCTAATACTACTAATAATAATAGTAACAACAACAATAACAATAATACTAATAATAGTAATAATAATAATAATAATAATAGTATAGTGGTCATTATGGGTAAGACATCGAGTGTTTCCATCTTATCACAGTCTAAGCAGCTCGAAAAATTAATGTTACTCTCTAGATGAGCACATTTCTAATACAGAAACAAGTACCGTAATTAATCTTTAAGGCATACTGGATAACACTAGTAACGTTTAGTTGAAGCGCAATACAACGTTCTTAAGAATGTCCCGTTTCTTACGTTATTCATATTGATTTGCAAATAGGGATGTGACGGAAGCTCTGGTCACAGCACTATAAATTTATTATACTTAATTTATTACATTTAATTTATTATAAATAAACATTAACAAACTCTGATGCTACTGATGAGTTTTTTTATATATATTTTCATTTGTTCCATTAAGATTGAGTGACGGCCTAAACATTTTTGAAAATTCGACACTTTTATCTACACTATTGCCGACCAATTTAGTTTAGTTTTTTCAAAAGAAACAAGTAAATTTACTTTAACAGAAACAAGGTTTTGAAAGAGAATTATATAAAATATCGTTATAAAAAAAAAGGACTTTAAATTAAAAGACTTTGTTGTTAAAAAAGAACATTACGAGTTTGATTAGTCCACATTGCATGTGTGGATTCTTTTCTTTTCTTATTTTATTGAGTGCTTTTTACACATCAGCTGTCGTTTAGATGTAAAAAGGCAGCAAGTAAGTAATGATGAAGAAATCAAGCAAAAAGTTAAAAAACTATGACACTTACGATAGAGAAATAAATGTAAAATTACATAAATGTAAAATTTACATCTAAATGTTGTTTTCGAAGGGCATCCGAAGCATATGAAAGGGAAAAAATAAAAGAATAACTGGTCACTGAATATATATTTATAAATCAATTTATATAACTTTATACCATAAAGTTAATTTTATAACTATATTGCTAACTTTAAATATTTTTCTATATAACTATTTACAAACCTTCTAATAAATTTAAGTTAAGCATTTAATTCTTTATTTACTGTTATTTTTACAAGAATATTCACTGAGTTCACCCCCATTAACGAATCGAGTAAGTAAAGGAACAACTTTAATCGTACTGATGTCCTCAAGAACTGCCTAAAACGAAAATAAACGAGTAAAACCAACTCATACGAGACACAAAATTTAGGTCTTCTAATTTATTAAATAAAAATTAAATATTAATAATAAAAAGTTAATAAAAAAATTAATGACCACTAAAATGAGAGTTATTTTCTTTCTCCTAGTGAAAAATGATTTCACTAAAAAGATCATAAAGGAAATCTAAGTTCTCATAAATCAGATTGATTCAAAACCATAACCATGACCCTCACAAATGTGGTTTTGATTCATCATTATTTAGGAACTACCGTTCAAAAAGTAAGAAAAAAAAAAGGTCCTTTTTAACCATCTAATTATTCTTTACTACTATTTATTATAAATTAACTTCCACTAATTAACTAATTAACTATTAATATTGATAATTATTACTATGATTTCAAAAGGAAAAGAATTGAGCAATTTTGCTCTGTTTTGAAATGATTTGTTAAAAATAAAAATTGCTACAAACCTCTGCTGTTTCTAAGTTGGTAGCACTAAGCAGATTTTCTCTTCGGAACTCCATTATTGTTACAGCTAAAACTAAAGAAAAACGTTTTTTTTTATTTTATTTTGTTTTAAATTTTTTTTAACCTACTTTAATGAGATACTGGAAGCATGGAAGAAGAAACATGGAAGAAGCATGGAAGAAGAAACATGGAAGAAGCATTGAAGAAGCATGGAAGAAGAAGCATGGAAGAAGCATGGGAGAAGATGTTTTGTGACCAGAAGTATGTAAAGCAAAACACAGACCATCTTTTGAATTCAGATTCATTACTTAGCTGCATTCAATAAAAACAAAAAAATTCGTAATTTCGTCATCCAATGAAACACAAGACGTCTTTTTAAAATATAACAAAAGGGACTTTATTACCTGCAAGAACCTCTAACGAGTTAAAACCAAAAATACGATCCCAGAGTTGAAGAGTTTCTTCCGTCGCCAAATAACCAGAATAGGCAAACATTAACCAATTAAACACCAGCTTCAAACTGAATCAAAAAATATATATTCCACTTTTTGATTTTAACTAAAATTTTTTTCATAGAGAAATATTTCCGCTTTTCAAAAATGAAAACGGCAAAAATGAAAACGGTAAAAATGACATACGGCGGAGCGCCAATATCCGTCAAATACTTAAAAAGAGTAATATCTTCAGATATCAATAACAATTCGAATAGTGAGCAGATAGACAAGATGCCCTAAATATGTAAAATCATAGTAACAGATTTAAGCAAAATAAGTGGTTACTATAAACAAAATTCTTCAAAACTTTCCACACCTTCAATAATTAAAGATGTTCCTTTAGAGTTTAAAAGTCCTGTTCTTTAAACTGTATTTGAGTTATTTAACTGTAATTTATAGTTAAGTAACTCTTTTAAACCCAACATCATAGACGGAATAAATCAATAACAGAAAAAAAAAATGTTCGTAAAGGAATTTTTTGATACAAATCATCAGCATAGCCCAATTCTGCCAAAAGAAAAAAGTATTTTCAAAAAAGTATTTTCGTTTCAAATTGATAATTTAACAACCTAATTACACCTCTTATGCATGTCTCAAAAACATCATTTACTGAATAAAATTTTTAAAACAATTCCAAATACAAAATTTAATCATAAAATAGAAACATTTAGGAGTGTATTTTACCAATATTTAACAACCCAATATGATCTTTGCATTTTGATTGACAGATTTTCACGACAATTGCTTTACATATTATTTAACTTAGTAAAATTTTATACCTAAATTTTACCAATTCCTCTGCAGAAGTCAACTAGAATTTAACTATTATTTTATAATATTCCCCAAATCAACCAATCAATGTAATCTTATAAATTTTAGTGATCATACATTACAATCAAATTTGTATATTTTACCTGTGAATCTGATGAAACTGAATGCAGCTTGATAAAGTACCTAAAATGTAAATAGTAAAATAAGAAAAAACCATTGAACAAACTTGTATCAATTCTTGAGGAAACTTTGTTTTTTCATTCTAAAAGTGATTTAATAAAATGTGTATTAACAAAAAATAAAAAATGATAACTTTTTTTACATTAAACAAAAAAACCGAACAAAACTGACAATTAAACTTTTAACAACAATAAATTATTACACTAAGCAAATAAGCAGCATAACAATAAATCATATTTGTCAAGCAAGTAAGCAGCATAACAATAAATCATGTCAAGGAAAAAATCTAAAAAGACAGAACAATTCACCTGACATACAATTCACGAAAAACAAAGTAAAGTTCTTCAGGTTTTTCATAAATATAACAAAGAGGCGCGGCTGAAAAATAAATATAACAAAGAAGTGCAACTGAAAAATGTGACCTAAGTACAAAAAATATTTCAATTTAAACATAATAGTGTTTGAAAATTGTAGTTCAATCATAATAACTTTACTAAAAATAATCAACAAAATTTAACATAATCTGCCTGCACTTGTCCTAATGCATAAATATACCAAATACCACCATTATTAAATTACATACCTAACACAGAAAATCCATGAAATGGGAGAATGCCTGGTATATAAAAAAATATATATATTTGGTTTTGTATTAATTAAAAAAATACTGTGACACTATAGTAATATTCTGATGCTTGTAAGATGATAAAAGACATACATTCAACCATTTTAAAAGAAACTATAATATTATTCTGGTACTTGTAAGATGATAAAAGACATACGTTCAACCATTTTAAAAGAAACTATAATATTATTCTGATGCTTGTAAGATGATAAAAGACATACGTTCAACCATTTTAAAAGAAACTTTAATATTATTCTGGTACTTGTAAGATGATAAAAGATATACGTTCAACCATTTTAAAAGAAACTATAATATTATTCTGGTGCTTGTAAGATGATAAAAGACATACGTTCAACCATTTTAAAAGAAACTATAATATTATTCTGGTGCTTGTAAGATGATAAAAGGCATATACATTCTACCATTTTAAAAGAGTAACAGTATTATAATGAACATGACAGTTAAAACATTTAAGAAGACATGAAATTATGCAAAATAAACATAAAAAGAATTGGATTAAAACAATGCAAATTTACAATAGAATTTTTTAAAAAAGAAGCATTTCCTAATAACTTTTATACAATGTATTACTTTTGTACAATGTAACAGAATATAACCAAATATAACTGAATATAATTCAATGTAATAATAACAATTTTAGATAAAAAGGATGTTAAAAAAAGTTACAACAGACAATTATTATGGTGTCTCAAAAATATCAAATACATACCACAAGGTGGATAAATAATGAAGTTATCTTCTCTTTTACTATCTGAAAACAGAATTGTGTTTAAATTTAATTTACATGTCACCTATGTAAACATAAGTCACCTGTACAAACATAAAAAAAAAGATAACTAACAAAAAATGATTATGAAGCATAAAAATTTTTAGATTAAGACAAAATAAAAACCTTTTAAAAAATATTTTTGTGGGGTGATTGAAGATTCATTAAGTATATTCAATAAGCTAGTATCTCGACTGAAGGCAATTAAAATCTAGAAAATAAATATTGTAAAATATTGACAAAAAAAGTTATTAACAAACAGAATTACCCAAACTCCTCATACTTATAGAACTGTAAAACAAGTAATTCTACTACTACATCAAATTTTCTTACTTGATAAAGCAAATCTTCAAACACAAAAAAAAGGTCACTGTTGGTTGTACTGAGAAGAATATCCTAATGCAATCAAATCAACTTACAAACTTTTGAAAGCAAAACAATATGTCATCAGGCATTAAACAATAAGTCATCAGGTATTAAAAGATACCAAATATCATCTGTTGTAATCATCAAATGTCATCAAAAAGATTTTTGATTTATGTGATAGTTCTTTTGAGTAAAAATTTACCTGCCTGAGCAAATGGTCAACTAACATTTCATATTCAAGAACTGATTTTTTCAACTGAAAGTAGTACAGTTTGTCCTAAAAAAAAGAGAAAAGTATTTTTTTTCTTAACTTTTGCAAATTTTAAAATCTCACCTAAAAATCCATCTGAGCATTCTGCAATTAATTTTCTTTATGTAATATACAGATTTAACATTAATTTAAATGGGATCATAATTATGAGAATGTTCTATTTTCAAATTACTATTCAGAAATAATGCTAAATTACTGTAAGCTTTAAATCATAATTCTAAGGCTAATAACACAGTTTATGCAGAAAAATTACACCTATCCTTTTCTCTTATTTGGAAATAGTTTTGTGTTGCTTGGTATCACCTATCTTTTTAAATAAAACTATTGATCTTTAGAAAAATTCTTTGATTAAGAAAATCTGATTTGTTAAAAGCTTGAAATATTCATTTCTGTTTAAAAAAGAAAATTAAGTATTTTTTTGTTAACTTTCCTGGCTTGAAAAAAAAAAATCCATAACAGATAATTAGGGTCTATCTAGTTTTCACATCTAAGAATTAATTTTATAACATTTTATTAGACTACATAAATTAAAAAAAACAACAACAAAAAAACAACACTCACTTCATCGTGCAAGTTTAGATTCAATAAAACCATCCAAATTTGCTTTCGTAAACCAATAGGACAGCCTTGTTTAAGATATTGTCTGGCTGCGCTACTGGATCTCCTTGTTATAACTAAGAATGTTAAAAGGTAAGAATGATTGTAAAATTATTTACTAGTATAAAAAAAAAAAATTTTAAGTTTTTCTTTATATTTCATGTTAAGTGATAAACTGAAATGAAAAACCTTTTGTAAGCCTGGATTTTACATTTTTCATAAAAATGTGGCAATTCATATCAAAATTATACAAAAAATATTTTACAACTTTCATTTATTGAAATGTATACAATTTAAAACTTTAGAACAAACTGCAACAAAAAGTAAACATTTGTACTTTGATCAGATAAACAGAAAAACTTTTGATCAGACAAACAGAATTATTCTAAATATAATTACAACTAAAAACATATTTTGAAAAACCTTTATTTCCAACTTTTATCCACTCATTTTCAAAGCAATCTTCTATAAAGTTGAAACATGAAAAATAAAAGCAACATAAAACAACATGAAAAACAAAAGCAACATTATAAAAGAATATGAAAAATGAAAGCAACATTAATAAATTGTTGCATCCCATTAATTTGTTTAAAACTGTTACAAATAAACTGTCAAAAAAAAATTCACTGGTTGTAATAAAAACAAGCTCACCTTTTTGAAATTGACACTTTAAACCCATTTGAGGTGAAGTGCAAAGAATTGAATAAAAAGATTTCTAAAATAAAAATATATAACTTTGAATAAAAAATATCCATACAAAATATTCCAAAGTAATCTTCAATAGTTGTAATACAAAGGAAATAAACATCTTATAGTAAAAAAAACAACTACATTTAGCTCAACTTCACAGTAGCTTGCTGATGTAATACTTTGACTGTGAACAACTCATAACCATTCATATTACCATTAAACACAACATTATCAAATGGTACAGAACATTAACTAGCTTTTTTTGATGGTTTTCATAATTATTTTGCTATAATTATGAAAACCATCATAACTAATCAAGAAATATTACTATAATATCAGAAAAGTATTCATTAAAGTTAACTTTAAAATAAACATTTAACATAACAAAACAAAAATTTAACATAGAATCTCTCTACTTTATTCCTTTAGTCTTTTAGAAATGAAAATTGTTCAAATACTTCTGAACCTCTTTTTTGTTTTAGAATTGTTGAGTTGCATTATTGCTAAAGAAAATTTCCTAATTTTCCAAAAGTCTAATTCTAACATTTCTTCCCTAATAATATAATTTTTAAAAAGCTAAAATGATAAACATATCACAAAAAATATAGTATAGAAAGTTTAAACTAATTGGAGAACTGCTAAAGAGAAAGAAAAGAATAAAATAAAACTGTTATTTTATCAAACATTGTTTTATAACTGCTATCATTAGTAATCAGTTATCATTATAAATAAAGTTTTTTTAAAAAACAAATATTTATACGAACCAACTCCAAAATATCTTTAACATATAGGCATGTCTTCATTAAACCCAAAGGTGGTATCGCACTAATGTTATGATAATTGGAAAAATAGTACAAATGTTTGCAGAAAAACTTCCACACAAATAAATATAAACAAACAAAAATTTTACCTTTCTCTCATATTGTTATTCTTTAAGGATATCAACATCTAAAAAATTTAATATGCATTTTCAACAACAATCAAATTTAAATCGGGGGGTCTAACTCATAACTCAATAATTTATAATTTTTTTTCTTACTTGAAAGAAATCTGTTGCTGAATACACAGGTTTTAATTTGATGTAAGCTAAACCAAATTTTAAGAAATCTATAGCTTTGCAAATTATACCAAACATCAAGATCATAATTAAAAATAAAAATCAATACCTTTATTATAATCTTCATGGCTCGACATTATGCTATAAATTGTTGCTTCTAAATCTAATTGCTGGTCAACAGTTCTCTAAAGTTAAATATGAAAACTTAATTCACAATTTTGTGCAGCAACAGACAAATTTTACAAAGTTATTTTAGAAAATAAAACTAAAAATGTAATAACATGTAAATACAACAAACAACAAAATGAGATAACAAAAAAATCATTAAAAGTAACAAAATATAAAAAGATAAAAAAATAATAATTGTATGCAATAAACAATTTATGATAATATTTGGTAAATAGTTTCACATTAGCATAAAAAATATTTTTTATAATGTCAAGTTTTACGATTAAAATTAAGCACCTTAGAAGAAAAAGCTATCACATGTGGCCATTAAAGTGGACATTATACAGTCTGAATGTAACTTTTCATAGATATATTCGATCATCAATAAATATTTGCTCATCAAAAACAACTTATGAAAATTTGTAACAGCAGTATCTTTAAATTTCCTTAATGTTGAATTTCATATATAGGATATAAAGCAGTAAAATCACTATTTTGTAACTGCTGCTTTCTGATAGTTTGTAGCACTAAATAGGGCTTTAGATTGTCAGCCCATTTTGCAAAAATGACTTTTTTGTGTCATCAAGCTTTCTAAATAATACTAAAGCTTTAATCAGAAATAAATGAATTTAAAACTACTGTTACATTTTGGTCCAACAAACAGAAAATGTGACAACAAAAAAGTTAAGTTGTAGTCAAACAGCAGTTGCAACTCCAATATGAGACTACTTCTGTAAAAAAGTGATTTGCCTTTGGTGGGATATGAAAGGTATATTGTATTTTGAGCTATTGGAACCTATGAAAACTGTTGATACTCAACATTATTCTCAACAACTAAGATGTTTGGATGAAGTAATCTTAGAACTGAAAATGACTACATGGCAATTCTTATCCACAGATTGCTATGAAATACAATATTTGAACTAGGCTGAGAGGTCATGCTACATTCTGCTTATTCACCAGACGTAACACTGCCAGATAACCATTTGTTTTGCTCACTTGAGCATTTTCTTTGAGAGAAATTGTTTACAACCCAGCAAAACTTTGAAAATCTCCTCATATCTTTTTTTTAAATCCAAACAAAAGATCATTAATTATAATGGAAATTATTTTATTCAAGACTAATTTATTTGAACTTATTTTTTGAAATAAAAATGAAAAAACTTTTGCATACTCCTAATATACATCCAATTTCCAGATTCCATAATGTTCTTCTAAACGGATTTAAAAGTAACCACAATAATAACAGCGGCAAATTACCACGTATACAAAGAACGCTGGTTTAAATCTATGCAGTACCGAGTTTCCAAAACACCAAATCTTCTTAATCTTGGCCCACACTTCGTACCTTCTTTGAGAGATATACCTTATATGGATATTATTGCAATAACATAGTTTAACAGAATCTTTTGGTGATATATATATATATCTTTGTTCTCTTGTTAAACTTTGGCTTAATTTTTTGCCCATTTTAAGTTCTTTTTAAGACATTTTCCCTCAAATCCTGTGCACTTTCAATCTTGTTGTTATATTCCAGCTTTCTTTTTTTCTTTTAAAAAAGTTGAGTTAAAACCAAAGTACAAGAAAATGTTAATTCATAAATGTGAATTCATAAACTGTTACAAACAGAGATTTTGAAATTTCTTTCCTGATGACATACTATGATTCTAATATTTTTGTATTTTAAGATTTTCAATTTTAATATTTTTTTGTTCTGACACTTTGCTTCAATAGCAGTACAATTTTCTATTGCAACATTTTTTGTTTCTGACTCATTTCTGTTCTGATTTATTTCCATTCTGAGATTTAAAAATAAATTTTTAAAACATTTCATTAAAAGTCAGCAATTACTTAAAATGATAGTGATTGCTTTTTTAAAATAGTAGGTAAATTGAAAAAAAAATCAATTAGAAGATTGATAACAATTGATAAGCTAATATAATCCTCATATAATTAGAATAGACAAACTTAGCATTAGATAAAAGATATTATATTATCAAAGTTATTGAAACAAACATGTGAAAGGAATAAATAATATTGATTTTTTTGAGCAATTTAATTTATCTTCTTGGTGGCTATCATTAGAAATATTTTTTCCATTTAAGTCTGACAATAGATATCTGTCATGCTTTAAGGATCACTTTTTAATGTAAAAAGTGATCCTTAAAGCATGAGAGATCTATTGTCAGACTTAAAAATTCAGTAAAAAAAAATTAAGGTTTTGATTGAGAGTCAAACGCAGACAAAAAAATTTCTCTTTTACAATTAAGCTTACTTTTTTGGATAAAGGCAGTCCAAGTTCTGAGCACATCTTACAAATACTATTCATAATACATTTCTTCCATAATTCCTAAAAGAGCAATTAATTATATATCTTTAAATGACATCTCTCAACAATTTATAATAAAGACAATCATAAGAATACACTTTTGTTATTTAGAAAGATTTTATTTTTAACAAAAGGCATTTAAATTATTTTTAAAAGCTTTCTAAATAATGCTAAAGTTTTAATCAGAAATAAATGAATTTAAAAAAACTGTTACATTTTGGTCCAACAAACAGAAAATGCAATAACAAAAAAGTTAAGTAAATTTACATGAATTGTCATTACTGACTGATAATAATGACTAATCTAGCATCACCAATTAAAAATCTTTTGAACAGACTATTTTGGTGGCAAGAGATTTAGAGAATTATTTTTCACACTTTTGTCTTTATATTATGTTAATGAAAATAAACAAAAGTAGATACAAATCTTATTACAGTTAAGTCACAAATTTAGATTAAAACCAGCCAATCCAAACCTACCAATGTAACAAAAGTGCTCACAGTTTATGTTGAGTTTTCATTAATCAACTGTGTAACTTTTTCTATTTGTACTTCATTTAAAAACTCAAATTTGCTTACCTCAGCATTTTTTAAGTAAGATAAAACTCCATTATTTTTGTTGCTTTGTTGTCTAAACAATAGTAATTTTTATTTAAGAAATTTGAAATTTTACAATTATTTTGTATAAACGCATAATTAAATTATAAAATCTTTTTTTGTCATAGATAAAAGATTTAAACTCCTCAAAAGTAATTTTTTTGTAGGGTAAATAAAAAAAGGGTAAAAAAAAAAGTTTGCTACCTCTTATTCATGTGAGTGAAAACCATATTTTCTATCTCCACATAATATCCTACAATTATTTGATTTCAGATTTTATAAAACTGTTTAAAAAAAACAACAACAAAAAAAAACTTTTAAAAAGTTTAATTATGGCATAAAGTGCTTTTATCTTTAGTATGAATAAATGCAAATTTTAAAAATTGTTAATATGATATCTTAAAATTTGAAGCTTAAAAAAAGGTCATCATCCAGATTATGTATTTTGATAGAAAATATTTAAAACAGAAAATAATCAATAATTTAACAACACTTTAAGCACTGTTACTGTGCAATTGATTATTGTTGCAAGTATTAAAAGGGAATACTTATTGTTTAGTAGGTACTTTGTCAATTTATTAAAAATATTTATTTAAAATACTTTAATTAATTTCAATATTTTAAATTTAATTAAATTCAAATATGCATTACAGTATATATGAATGCAGATTTGAATTAGATTTTGAGATTAATTCAATTTGAAATTAATTTGATTTTCCATGGAATATTGATGTAGGACCGAAGGATTTTTGTTAAAAATGTCAAAAAGAATCTTTAAAGGTGGCATTTTTTTATTGCATTTTAGTTTGAGTTGGGAGTAAAAAAAAAAATACCAGAATGAAGCTTTCATATTTTACAGATAAACCACTAAATCCTTTTAAAAATTATCTTTTTTTTTTAATGTCAAAGTTATTTTCAAAAGAAGAATTGAAAGCTAACAGGTCTAGAACTATATAGTTGTTTTATTATCAAAAAACTTATCCCCTGCAACACCTACTTACTGGACACACGAGCACATATACATAAGTGTGTGAATAAATAGTTTTATAGTTGTGGCTAGTTTTTTGCACAATTTAACTGGGATTTGGTGCCAGCATTACACAGATTATTTAGGATGGTTTTGCTGATGATCCTTGGTATCTTTTTAGGCTCTGGATTTCCAGTCTTGCAGCATAGGGATCACATTTGGCTTCTTTTCATCCCTTTATAAATGTTTTAAAGCTTCATAAAAAAAAAACTGTTATGGTTTACTATATAATTATCCTTTAATGTTACATTTATCAGGCTGTTTCTAACTAACCAAATTTCAAGGCTGGTTTTTCAGATACAATACTTGGAAGACTTTATTTAATTAAAAATAAAGTGTTTTTCTTTATGCAATAACAATATAAAATTAATTATTACATTAAAAAAAAATACTAATCTGACAAGATTACAACAATTTATATGGATTTTATCTAAAAAAACAAAATGTTGGACATTTATTCCTGTTTTCCAACTGAGCCCTAGAATCTCAATCATGTTGACTTTTTTCATTATGATGAATAATTTTAAAAACAATTAACACCTTTCCCCGATTAACTCTTTCTGAAATTGATGCTACTGTTCTTTCATGAAATATTGCTTTTTATAAGAATTTTGTAGCTTTACAAAGATTACTAGTCTTGTCTTTATCATAAACACAATAAAATGTGATACCTTTAGAAATTTCATATAACAACCAATGCCTATTTCTAACCTTTTCAGGGCTGGCTTTTATAACATAACCAAACTGTTTTTTTTTAAACCTAAAATCATAAACACTACAATCTCTATGTAAAAATTGCCTTCTTTGCACATTTATACTCTCTTTAGTAACATTGAATCTCTTTAGCTAAAACCATTTCATCAACCATTAACATGGCTTTTGGTATCATTTCACTTGAAAATTTAACTGATTTCAACACATCAACACCATTTGCTTGAACCTTATTTAGTAATGAGATTGAGAGTAAAAGAAATTTTGCCAAAAAAACTTTACATGCATTCTAGGACAAGAAGCTCTGTAACATTTCAAAAGTCTCCACTAATCTTAAAAATGTGCAACCAATTCTTATAAAACCCCAAAAGTCTCCAGTAACTCTATAGGATTTCTAAATAACTTTTTATCCTTGATTGTGAAGAAGTGTATTACAGTAAAAGTATATGTCAGATGATTTCAGATGTTTTGATTGATTACAATTAATGTTGTTCTTTCATGTCAATCAGCATTAACTATATCAGCATACAATCAGCATTAACCATAAATTGTAATTAAATTAACATGATTTGTAAAATATGAATGCTAATCTAATACACCTTGTAAAATTTCAGATTTCAGATGGAAAAAAAAGGTGATGTTTTTTATGCTTGCAGTATCTTTTTTTCTTATTATTTGTAAGACAAGTAAAAGTGTTGATCAGTAACATTTTAAAAAATGAGACCTTAGGTTTTCTAGCATACTTGTCTTTTTAAGTTTAGCATTCTCATTTTAAAAATCATGAGGACTGTCCAGCTATTGTCAAGTTTTCATCACATTTTATTGCATGATAGATAATATTTTACTCTAATAATATTACCTGAGTCTTTGATAAGAACTTTAATTTGCTCTTCTACATCTTTTATATCTGCAGATGCAGACCAGGTGGAGTCAAGCTAAATTTATCATAATACTACATATTATTTAATTGAAACAAAACATTAGGAAGAGCTTAAAAAATGAATTTAAGGCCAAAATATTTGGTAAACATTTTTATCTTTTCTATTCTTTTCTGAATGTGCTTTAAGATCATTTGTGTCATGCAAACTTTAAAACATGAAATACTAGTTATCACATTGATCTGCTGAAAAAAAAAAATTTTTTTTATCAGTGTAAATATACTCCTAAGCTAGAATAAATCTGTATAAAGAGATTTGAATTTTATTGCTAGATAATCTACAGAGCCTTGCTATAGGCTTCAGATCTAAAATAAGCAGCAATAATTGTAAAAATTATTCTTTAATCTCTTGAACAGATCAAGATTTTAATAGTCACGACCAGAACTGAACTTGACAACCAAACATAAAATTTCTGCAATTAAATGTAAAAGAGAATCAAAGTTGCAAGAAAATTATGCTAAGATTTCAAAATATAAATGTAAAAAATACTGAAAAATTATCAAAAAATGGCACTTATACTTTTAGAATCTCATCATTATTTAAAGCCACTAGCAGGCGTTTACTTTGAATGGAGAAATTCAAACTAATACCTTACAATTGCTAAATACTTCAATATTGTAATTGCATTTTGTATATATTAAAACTGTAAATACAAGTTTTACAAAACAACTACAATAAGTATTAGTTAAAAATGGAGCAACATGCTCTATACATAATAATTGTATATCATACTATAAATATACAAATACTTTGCAATATTTTATGTCAGACAGCTACTCAATTTTACAGTGGATCCTACAAGTGTAATTTTTTTTTTCCTTCTTGATCTAAATTAAATTTCTTCTTACTTGTTATATAAATCAGACTTTTGATTTGAGGTGATAAATTTTAAGAACTAAATCAAAATATCTTTTACTTTATTAATTTTGAATAATAAATGTTGAACTAAATACTACACACTAAACTTTTATATTTTAAATGTTTTCAATAACAAATTGTATATTGAATAAATTTGAAAGTTACCTCCAAATATCTTTGAAGGTCCAAAAGTGTTTTTGAATTGCTGATGACATTATCATATATATCATTATTAAAAGAGCTGTTGAATACTTTTTTTTCACACATATAATCTAAAAACAAGTTGATGGCACATAAAACAGATGAAATTTTTATGAAGTAATTTTAGATGTTAACAGCATTTTACAATATTTAACTGTAATAGCAGAGTTTGTAACTTTTATTATTAAAATTATATACATATAAGTTAAAACGAAAAGTAAATAAAGTTATAAAGAAAAATCTATATTGAAAGTTAGGACACATTCCAGCCCCTTTCTTTCTTTTTTTTTTGTTAAAAGTGTCTTTGCCCATTAAAATTTTTCTCTACTTATTTTCTCAAATTGACAATTTATTAATTTGAAAGTATGCGTATTTAAAATATCAGTAAATTGCTTAATATTTTCAAAGAATTCTATTACACTGTTTATCTCCTTTTTCATTTTCCAGTCAAAGCTAAGTCAAACATATGAGAATTTGATGTAGGTAAAGGAAAACTTGATTTTATGTGTTAAACCTCATTAATGTGTTTTTGTATGTAAAGTCTTGTGAGTGTGTTGTTCATAGGTTTTTTAAGTAGTTTCCTTTTTACATCAAATATTTTTTGCAGTACTACTATTCCTGCTCCAATTCTGTTCTTATAGAGCTCTGAGCAAGATTTTGGCTTTTTTAAAAATTGTCCCCGATATTTGAAGGTTTTCTTAAAAACAAAAGGTGTTGTTTTTTTTATTAATTTTTGAAAATATTTTGTAGCCGTTCATATTTTTCGAAATCAAGACTCTAAGTACTGAAGTCACATTTTTTAAGTAATAAAAAAGTGCATTTTAATTTTACATGTAAGGTTTTATTTGAAGTATTTTTTTCCTTGTTAAAACATCTGGAATGATAACCAATCATAATAAGAGGGTAAAACCGGAAAATATCTTCTGTCAATTAAATGCAATTCCAAAAGAATTCTATTTAAAAATAAAACTGGTTTAAAAAAATTACAAGCTCATGATAAAGTTTCTATTGTTGCTTTTTAACCTACAACCGCATTTAATTTCCTGATTTTAGGCGATTTTCTTTCCTAAAGTGCGTGTTAGAGAAGGGGGGGGGGGGAGTTATTCTCAACTTAGCTCTCAAAAAAAAAAAAAAAATCCTCTTGGGAAATCATTTTCTACAAATATATTTTAATTGATTATATTTAGCCTGCAATCAGCATTAACTATATTAGTATCAATCAGCATTAACTATAAATTATAATTAAATTAATCATAAAAATTGCTTCACTTCGAAATGTTGTATAGCGTATTAGTATTAGTCGCTAATAAATTTGTAATAGATAGTGTAACAGATAGTTTAAATGGTTAGGTTAATACTAAACTGTCAACTAAAGGTTGTTTGTTTATTTGTTTGTTTTTTTCTAGTTTTCGAGAAAAACCAAAGGTTTTAAATTCTGGAATTTTATTAAAATAAATTATTAGGCTTTAGAGTATGGCACATAATCTTACCTTACGTGTATGACGTTATTTGCATGGTGATCTGTTATTAAAACACGCGGGGAGGCGCGTGTTTGATCTCTAAAAAAATCTCTATAATTATTTGAAATTGATTATAATTATGTCAAGAGATAAGTGGTTTATATGTACTTTGTTTGCGCCATTTTGAGCGAATCAGTAGTAAACAAAAAGTAAACAAAATCTCCCGCGAAAGCTATCCATTTAATCAATCAGGACGTCTCTAAACATAAAAACGTGACAAAGTTAACCTTAATTGTGATAATCTTATCAAAGAAAAGAAAACCGGTCACTAAAGTTCAAATTTTTTTATAAGATAAATAGTACCATATGAATGTATGAAAACAAACCCTACATTCTACGAACTGTTTATAATTTCATAACTAGCTAAAGGTCTCTTGTTTCTGAAAACTTTATTTTAGAAATACATGAAACAAAATTACAGTTCCGATAACTTACTAAATAAAAATTTAAACTTTAAGAATGAGTACAATAACCAAATCAGATTCTATACCAGATTTTACAGAAGATTTATCTCGAGGAAGTTCTGTTTCCACTGGATTTGTAAATGAATACGAAGAAATACTGAAGTACGCTATTGTTGCGCCTAAATTACATGGAACTCACAATTTTTATATAAATAAACCCACTCATGATAAAGAAGAGCTATCCTTTTCATCATCAAAGAATATAGATAACAGTGATAAAACAGCAAATGAACTGATTCAGAATTCAAACAAAAGTTCTAAAATACACAATAATTCATCTAAAATAACTGAAGATTCAAGAGTTAATGATAAGATACTAAGATTTAATACTCTTCCATCCAGTGCTTTAGATTCTTTACTAGGTAGGTACTTAATATTATGCTTACCCCATCATATGTATGTATGCATATATATATGCATGCATGTATGTTTATGTATGTATGTATGTATGTATGTATGTATGTATGTATGTATGTATGTATGCATAAGAATTTTTAGTTTATATATATATATATATATATATATATATATATATATATATATATATATATATATATATATATATATATATTAAAGATATCTGCTTGTACTTGCCTAATTATTGCTCAGTTTTACTTGTAACCCCACCCCATGATATGTGAGCATGTAATCAGTTTTTTTATTTCTGTTTATAATATATTTTTCTTTTACGCTACAGAATACTCAAATACACCTGTTAAAAATCTTCCATCAAGTACACTGAAATTAGATAATGATTTAAATACAGAAAATACCAGAGCACCACTTGAAAATGAAGTTGTTAGTTCCATTCAGAGTACTAAGATTGATGATGACCTAATAAGCATGAGTAGGCATATGGATACCTGGTGTTTACAGCTTAAAAGAAATGTTTTGGCACGGTTTGCTTTGTTATTTAACATTACTTGATATAAGCTAAATAGCCTATCTGTATATTAAAATTAGAGTAGTTTAATAAATTTAATTATATTTATGCTACTTTGTTTTTGTGTTTCTTTCAATCATAGTATTAATCATACAAAAGGTTTATAGGAGTAGCATGTATTGTAAACTGGTTCAAAGACCATGAGCTTTCAATAATAGGCTAACTTTTTGCAATACAGATATATAAAAGAATCAAATTCTTCTATCTGTTATAACTGCAGTTATAATAGATGAAAAAGTAGACCTAAAATATGACTTATTCATTTTATGACACAGCTTTTTTTATATAGGTGAAGTGTCTACAATGTTCTTCAACAATTTAAATCAAATGCTTCTGCTCTTCCTGTTTTTATAGCAAATAATAAAGCTGTTGTTTAAAACAATGCCCCTCTCAGTATTGTTAATGACTATTCTAAAGATTCAACTGTTCTTTTCAATGGTATATGAAGATAAGCATCTTTGACCACTTTTCTGCATCTTTTAATTAAAGTTTTAATTGAGAGTACTTTAAAGAAAATTCAGGTAGCAAGTGTAGTTAGATAATCTAAAATTCTTCTGTTTGGTCTTTCTTCAACTAAGTAGTCTTGATTTCTTCAACATAATTGAATTTGTTGTTGAATCATCTTTTTCTGCTTTATCTTTAGTCATGGCTATCATTTCACTATTTGAAAGGTAGTGTCAAAAAACTACTCTTATAAAACTTTTTTAAAAAGGTGTAATTATTACAAGTAGGATTATCTCATTCTTAAGATTTTCAAGATATATGTTTAGAAGTCTTTTTGTACATGGCTATCTGTATATCATTTTATCAGTAGTCAGAATTTGTGGAAGCAATTAAATTATGTAACATTTAGATTAAAAATATACATTTAATAAAGGTTGTTAAAAAACTTATTTGCTCTATAAGATTACTTCTGCTATCTAGCTCTGTAAATCTTATACACTTGAACATATAGTTACAAAAATCGAAATATCAGGCTATGTTTACTTTAAATTTGTAATGTTTATTTGTTTATTATGCATAAACTATTACTGTACTGTTTTTAGTATGTCATAAGTTAGTAAAATAATAAATGTATGTTTTTATTGTTGGTGAATATCAAAAGTTCCAAACTACTGGCATAGCAGTGTATAAAATGCTCCAGTTTTTTACAAACATATATATTGAGGCAACATTAAATAAGATAATATTGCCAATATAATTATTGTATATATTAAATAAATATATTTGTAAATTATTTTCATGCATTTTTCAAGCCTTACTCAGTTCATGAGTAGTGGAGAGGTGTGTATTTGTTACAATTTTGGTTTTGATTTGAAAACTTACTTTAATCATAGAAAAAATTGTTTAAGTTTTTTGACATTAATAAGGTACACATATATATATGATAGAAATGAAGAGCATATATTGGTTAAGGTACACACATATATGAAAGAAATGAGGCACATATATTATCAAGTTAAATATTAAAAGAAAAATTTATATAAAAAACATTCATTTGTTAAGATAACTTTAATTTTGTAACAAGTCAGAGGGTAAAGTTGTACCATTGTATCATCAATTATGACAGTAGGTAATTCAAGTGGAAATAATTTTAACTCATATTTATTAAACTAATAAAATAGATAAAAGGTGCAAATGTTAATGAGGAGTGTTAGCTTCTTTGTTGTATTAAATAGAATTATATATATATATATATATATATATATATATATATATATATATATATATATATATATATATATATATATATATATATATTTATACAAAAAAAAACTTTCTTCATAAAATAGTTTTAAAACAGGTATACATTGCATATAAAAAAGGACAGATGAAATAGGGATCATTATTCATACAAGTATTACACAACCATTAGTATTCTTGTGGTAATGTTTACAGCAAAAAAGGCATATATATATATATTTACATATATACACACACACACGCACTCTGTACAATTTTGTTCTGGCTTTTCTATTTGCAGTCTAGATATGGCAATTTTAGGAAAGTTTTTTTCCAGCCTCCTTTTTATCTCTTCCAAAGGAATTTTCTCTAGATTATCAGTGTATATAGTTGTCGTAATTTTTGCTCTATCAGTCTTAAATTTTAATATTGTAAGTTTTGAAAATTTAACAAAATGTTTTGTAAACTGTAGAATGCTTCTTCTTACATCCAGACACTTTTTTCCCTAATCCACCACTTAATAGTCCATTTCATAGACAAACTTTTAGCTGTGAAAGGCAAAGAACGATGGTTTGCTAATAGCATTAACACTCAAACAAACCATGATTAATATTTCTCATTCTTATGAAGTAATTGCCTAAACCTGTTTTGTGTTTTTTTTGAGCTAACACAGGTTATCAGCCACATTGTTTTTGCAGGCAAGATTTGCATAAATAGGCATATGAGTTTGCCAAAGGATAAAAATCTAAATATCCAAACATTTGGATGAATTGGGAATAGCAAGTGATGATTGGTATAAAACCTTTATGGCAATCATCACTTGTCATTCCCAATTTGAAATGACACCCAAATTTGTCAGTAAGACAACTTGAAGTTACAATATAAGTTCGAGCTGTGAATGAACAATAAATAAAGTATATAATAAATGATTATATATATATATATATATATATATATATATATATATATATATATATATATATATATATATATATATATATATATATATATATATATATATATGCAGGCTTTTTTTTTTTTCTCACTTCATGTTTTTTTTACATATCATGGTATGGTATATATACATATATTTGGCTGTTTCTTGTTTTTTCACCTCCTATTACCCTTTGACAGGCTTCTATGTACTTTTTTTTTGGTATGGTACCCTTGAAGTTTTATGAGACCTCTTTATGAGTCTTTATAAAACTACTAAAGTTACCATTTTTGTGAGTCTATAACATTATAATCTGGCTATTACATAAATAAACTAGCAAGTATGTTTGCTATTTTTAATCAAGTGATGTAGGAAGAAATGAAGGGGCTGTAATGTGTTGTAACATTTGCCCCTCCGTAAATATTGACAAATCTCATCTTTAAATTTTATATATTTTTGTCTATTTGTTTTATGTTTTATAAACATAATATAAATTTTATGTAGGGATGGATTGTCTCCTACATTCATACATTGTAATCTGGTGTATATTGTAGTCACATTTACATAGACATTTTTTCTTGAAATATGATCTTTGTTTTTTTTTTTAAATTAATTTTTACTTAGTTTTAAAAAACTTTAGTAATATTTTTGTCATTTGTAAGTTGCTGTTTTTTTGTTGTTGTTGTTTTTGTCATACATGGTTTATTTATACATTTCATTTACTTTCTAGGAAGAGCTTACTGATATGAAGATGATTCATCTTCAGCAACAAGAGCAAGTTGTTCAAGACTTAAAAAACAAGTAATTACATATTTATAGGGATAATAAATACCAATGATATTTTCAAGTTTTAATTCTTGAGAGCAATTCTTAAATATATTTATAAATTTGTTACATTAGTGAAATTCGATAATTAAAAAAATATTATACATAGAAATTTATTGAATTGTTTTGATTACATTCAGTGTTTAATATATAATTAAGTATTTGACCTCCATTTTATTTATTTTTTTATTGTGCAGGTTCGATATTGAGTTGATACGTCATAGCCATGAATTAGACAGCATGAGAGAGTTGTTATTTACACTCGAACAAAATGTGAAGCAAAAAGATGAAGTTATAAAAAATCTTGCAGATGCTCTTAACAAGCAGGTTTTTAACATTCAAACATAAAAGTTAAATAACATGAATTAAGACTTTAAATATCTTTTTTGGTTTGTTTTTGTCTTAGAAAGAACGATGTGACAAACTTCGATTGTTTAGCATGTGGCGGTTAAGGCACAACAATAAACAGCGCCAACATTTCTGTTCAAAGATGGCAGATAAATATTACAAAAAAATGTTGTTATCAACTGTGTGGAGTGCTTGGAGATGTACAGTTGAAAAAAACTGGAAACAGCGTGCAGAAAAAGCTTGCCAGGTTTTGTTTTCATTACTTAAAAATTGATGCTCTTGATTAATATTGAGTTTTATATTATTTAATTTTTTTTAATTAGCCTCTTTTAAATAGAAAGAATCTTTTTTTTTTGAATTCTTTAAATTTTTAATATAGATAAAATCACAAGAAGTGTGTGTAAAGCTATCTGAGGATTATGAAGAGAGACTTAAATGTGTAAGATTTCAGTAAAAGAATTTTGAGCTATGAAAAATTTTAAATCAAATGTTTTCAAAATTTTAAAATAAATTCAAGTTTTACGATGACTAACGTTAGCATGTTCTATTTAGCTCGACCAAGAATTAACAAAAGCACGTGAAGAAATTGCTAAAATGCACTCTGAAAGAGAATGTTACGAGGAAACAATGAAAAAGGCATTTATGAGAGGAGTATGTGCTTTAAACATGGAGGCGATGAATATTTTTAAAGGAGAAACTGACACAAATGAAGTATTTCAACGAAACCATATCCCATCTACATCTAATCCAGTAACGCTTTATCAAACAAGTCAATCAGCAAATGGTTATTATTAATTTTTTCTATATATATAAAAAGGTTTCTGGTGCATAATAACCCTAATTGTTTTTCTGTTGTTTTTTTTTTTTTCTTTCAGAAAAAACAGAAAAGAAAGTGAGTTTCAATCAAGCGAACGATTGCTTAAAAAAAAGTGAGACAATGACTTCGTCAATATCATCGTCGTCTTCTATAACGAAGCCTTTTAATGTAAAGATGACAGCGACAAAGAGTAAAACTTCTAAACCAGTTACAGGTTCCTTTCTTGTTTGTAGAAGTACTATTTTCGATTTTTTTTGTTTTTTTGTTTTTGGTAGATATACGATTATAATTATCAACATATTTATCTTTTGCAGGTCGAAATCATTCAACCATAACTTCCGTTAAAGTTGAAAGGCACATACCTTTTAGTGATTCTTATTCGCAATACAAAAAGTATGATAATGAAACGTTTAGTAAAAAAAAGTATTACTCACAATCTTGTTCGAAAATTGTAGATTGAATACATGCTACTGTCACATTCAAGTTACAATATATTTATTTTAAATTTTGAATATGGTAATGGTTAAATTAAAAATAATTTTTATAGAATTAAATGTTCTTTTCGTTTATTTAGACAAACGGAGTTTTCAGTGGGAAAAACGTGGGTTAAAATTGTTGTTATTTTAAATCAGAAAATTTTTACTGATATGAAAAAAATGGTCACAGATTTTAACTTTAAAATCGGTGCCGTAAATCGCAGATACACATACCTAATATATATATATATATATATATATATATATATATATATATATATATATATATATATATATATATATATATATATATATATATATTAGGTATGTGCGTATCTGCGATTTACGGCACCGATTTTAAAGTTAAAATCTGTGACCATTTTTTTACCGCGTGCTCGAGGTAGGTGTCGTAAGGATGGATTTTTCTCGTCTTTTTTTTAGAGTTTTATATTGACTTAGATAATATTTTAAAAGTAGAGTGTTCTAAGTTTATTGCAATCTGTTTTTTTTTGCAGTTACTAAAGTTTTTAGTGATTTCATTGCTATTAAAAACTTCATTCCTGTTCTGGAAGTGAATTGACATTGAAGGGATGATGGGTTTTTTTTCTAACTTTTGAATCAATTTTATATATCTATTTTCTATGTACCTGCCAAATTTTATTAAAAAATAATGACACGCTCATATTCTATTTTTGCACGCAGTAAAGGTACAAAATATTCTTCTGTTGGAGAGGTTGGGTGGGGATTCAAGATTATGAACCTTTTGTATATTTGACTTTTTTATTCATTAAAAAATTGTTTTTTTAGAAAAATGAAACTATTTAAAATATTGGTGATTTTTTTAAAGTATTCAAAACATGATTTACACCCAAAAACACACAAAAAAAACCATATTCTGTTATTAGTTGAATAAAAATATAACCGAGGCAAAGAAATGCGCTAAAAACTAAACAATGAAGTTCTATTATAAAACCACCGTAAGCCGAACGCTAATTTTTTAAGTTGGTTGCAGTTTTCTTTAGCATTCCTTATAATGAATTTTTGTCACTTAAGTGGGCATAACTTTTAGTAGAACCATTAGTTTTTTACGAAATTTTCACCATCGTTATACTGATTTAAAGCTCTTTACAATGATGTAAAATAATTAAATAGCTGAATAGTTTAAAAATTTTGCACACATACCTATATATATATATATTAAATGACGACATCTTGTATGAGAGTTGAATAAAGTTGATATATGAACATCAATAAATACGAATTCTCTCAATACTAATTTTTTATTTTATCTAAGAAATTTTCGCTAGATTATTGATACTAGCATCTTCAGCTTTAATTACAAATTATTAATTTAATTAAATTACAAACAAACTTTAACGGTAACGTCACTTTTTAATGGCTTCTTTAAAGATCGCTTTAATTGGGCTTCTTTAATATTACGTAGGTATAAAAAATATGGCGTCCAGAATGGCGTTTTTACATATTGACCGTTTTTACAAATCGCCATTGTAATCGGCGTTTTTACAAATCGCCATTGCATTTGTGTGATAATGCTGTCAAACACACAGTTGATTTGAATGACAAAGTCTTGTTCTGGTTTGATTAAAAAGCCATCATCATCAGTCTCATCAAACATCATTCGCTTGACTTTTCTCTTTTGTTTAATTGGGAAGTCTGTGTCAATGTCAATTGCTTTTCCTGTTATTTTGGCAGATTCTATGAAGTCTTTCACTGCTCTTTCTCTGAGATACTGGATGAATATCATTTTTTACGGCATTTTTACAAAAGTTAATTATTACATAAATGAGATTTTTTAACTTAAGTTATGAATCGTCGAAGACATTGATAGAAGAAACTTGCGAGTGATGGGATGGGAGGAGATAAATAATCTTAATAATTGAAAATTGCCACCTTTACAATAAACTAACTTAAAATATTGAAATTAAACTTGTCCGATTTTCCACCCTAACCAAAACGGCGCTCGGGGCCTATGTATGTATGTATGTATGTATGTATGTATGTATGTATGTATGTATGTATGTATGTATGTATGTATGTATGTATGTATGTATGTACAAACAAAGTGAAAATTTGAGGTATTTTGTATGGAGCAGATAAAATTGTGCTTCATATATTTCATCATCTTATTTAACACTTAAAAACTATTTCTAGATTATTTTTTAGACATTCCATAGTCTTGAAATTCAAAATTTTTAAAAGGAAAATTCTCCCGCACGGGGAATCGAACCCCAGCCGCCTGGGTGAAAACCAGAAATCCTAGCCACTATAGTCTTTAAATTTAAAATTTTTAAAAGGAAAATTCTCCCGCACGGGGAATCGAACCCCGGCCGCCTGGGTGAAAACCAGAAATCCTAGCCACTAGACCATGCGGGACTACATCGATTAGAAAACATATATAAAATTAAAAACAGTTTAAATAAAGTGGGTGTAATGGTAAAATTATAGAAAAAAAATTTTACGTTTAAAATATATTCATTTTCGAATTAAAAATTTTGTGAGGTGGGGAGTTGATTTTTTCAAGAAACAAGTCAAATGTCAAATTTTTTACTGAAAGGTTTGTCCAGAAATATGTTAGCTATAATCGCATTTTAGTGATAAATCAAATCTAAAACATTCCGAATGGGGTCGCTTGATAAAAATTTTAATTCAGTGTCTCTTTCAGAACAAAGGATCTGGACTATATATTTCAGAAGACTTTTCGGTGATGAACTGAAAAATACTTTTATACTATATTAGGGGAAAGGTGCCTATGATGACATACTTAACTTTAACGTTTCTCTGAGTCATTACCTGAAAACTTAAAAAATAATTTTTGACATGGGTGTATTCCCTCTAGCATGCAGAATAATAATGAACCTCAGAATTTTTACTATTTTGCTTTTTTATAAGTTTCTACCATTAAAAAAAAAATACAAGTATGCCATCATAGGCAACTAACTGCTCCTATGATGGCACACTTTAAAAAAATAGACAAACAAGAATTTTTTTTTGTTTTTTATTAATGGAAACACAACTTATCAGAAAAACAAAATTAAAAATAAATATTTGGTCTATAAGCATAGTTCTCATATAAATTTTTTTCTACTTTTCTTTATGCTTGCAGATAAACAATGACACTAAGATCCACATTTTTGACAACAAATCCATGGTTCTTTAGAGCAAGACAGCGAATAAAGTTCATAACAATACAAAAATGCTGTATCAGGTTCGAAATCCATTTTTTTATTACTTCTTTTAATCTCCTCACTGCAGTATTTTTCTTCAACAGTTGTCTTTCTTTTTGTTTTTCTAACAAATTTTTCCTTTTTCTTTGTTATCTTTTTCTTTTGCCTTATCTTTTAATTCTTGGATATCCGGTGAGGTATTCAGAGGTCCAGTTTTTCCACGTTTTCAATTCAATTTTAGAGGGTGCTAAAGGCACCGGACACAACTTTTGTATACTAGATCTTATCCTTTCGTTGAAACAGAAGATCCAATGCATATGGAAGCTTCTGATGGGGGAGATCTCATTTCCAAATGTGTTGGTTTCTCAAACTCTCGTATTTTATCTTTGTTCTTAGCCTGATCACCTTTTTATGAGCATTAAAATTTATTTCAGGCATTTTTTTCAATTCATTTTGCAGACTTTCCTATGATGGCAACTCCTCGGTATGCCATCATAGGAAAGAGTCGCCATATTTATTAAAACAAGCGGTGTCTACCTTATTCTACACATAGCATTAAAATAAGTATTCTAATAAATGTACAAAGCTTTCAGGTTAAATGCATGAAAATTTCACTTCTGTATGATCTATAATAAAATCGTAATCCTAAATATATGAGGGCATTAAATCTATAACACCACATGCGAAAATTTATGTTTGTTGATTACAAAAGCATTATTTATGACGGAGGGACGAATTTTTACCAGAAGTAATGAATTACTAATATACACATGTTGGTCTAATCACTTATGCACCAAAAGTAATATTTTTGGAAATATGACCAGTATGCCATCATAGGCGCTATGCCATCATAGGCACCTTTCCCCTATATATTAGAGTGTATTGGTATTTTGAAAGAAGTTGCTAACAATAGATTTAGATAGTGTAAACATGATTAAATTACATATTTTATACTTAAATATATAATGCAGTAATTCATATATATATGAACTAATATTTTAATTTACAAAGGTTGCCAGGTAAATTCTGTATCATAAATATGAAATATGATACCTGAAATATCGTGTAATAACTAATTCTCAATTCTAAAATTCAAAGGACTGGTTTTTACAGTGTAAATAACTGATTTTTTTAGATCTAGAATAATAAACACTACAATTCCTATGTAAAAAACTTTTTTTAATCTTTGTACCTATTTCCCTTTTTTAATAATATCGATTCTATAGCAAAATATATTTCATCAGCTATTAACATATCTATTGGCAGTTTGACATCGTTCCACTTGAATCATACAAATTCTATTAGAATCTCAGAGAAGTACTATAAAACTTCTATAGAATCTCAAAAGTCTCCAGTAACTCTATAGGATTTCTAAGGAACTCTTTATCCTGTGCTGCGAAAAAGTGTATCACAGTAAAAGATGACTTAACACAGTATCACAGTAAAAGATGACTCACAGTATCAGATGACATAAAATGGAAAAAAAAGTAGATGCTTTTTAGGCTTGTAGTATCTTCTTTTTCTTATTCATTGTAAGGTTAGTAAAAGTGTTGATTAGTAACATTTTTAAAAATAAGATCCAAGGTTTTGCAGTATACTTGTCTTTTTAAGTTTAGCATTCTTATTTTAAAAATCACCAGGGCTGTTCAAATCTTCTTGTTAGAAGCATTCATAACTATCAGGTTGCGTAAAAGGTACTTTTGGGCCCTTTCTTAATATAACAGATGTTGAAAGATTCAAAGAATATTTAAACACTTTTAGGGAATGCGCAAAAGGTATTTGATTTAGTTCCCAATTTTATTTGTTCCTTTTTACCCTTGTCTTCAAAATACTTAATGATCAATTCCATTAAACTAATATATCTAAATAAATGGGAACTTTTAAAGTCTTTTTGCGACTGGAATAGCTTGATTAGCCTTTTTGCGAACTTCAAAAAAACCGGCCTGTTTGAAATGACCTGATAAATCTTTCATAAAAGGTGTTATATATAGTGTGTTGTGAAATTATGTTATTGGGTATTTAGATAAAGTCAACAAATGACATTTTGTTTTTAAATATTTCCATATGTCTTGGAACCAGGTGGAACCAAGCTAAATTTGTAAACATCAAAACATCATGTATTAGCCTTAAAAATGACTTGATGGTTTTAATGGGTCGTATTTTTATCATTACAAATTTTTTTAAAGTTCTGAAACTTTTTAGACGCTTATATAGCTTCACCAAACAGAGAAACCTATTTTCTAATAAAATGACCAAAGAGTGTAAGATAGAACTTATATCATAACACTAGGAATAACTCAATGCCAGTCTGGAAACTTTGGTTTCTCTTTTTTTTTTAATCTTTTTTATTCTTTTCTGAATGTTAAACATCATTTTTGTCATGTAAAACTTGTTAAATGAAAAACTAGTTATCACTAAAAAACTAGTTAACTGTTATTTTTAAAGATATTTTGCATTGGTGTAAATGTACTTCGTATAAAAAAAAGTTGTTTACAGACATTGGTTTAAAATAAATTTTTACAACATATTTTTTGATGGCCTATGTAATTATTGGGGTGCTCTGTCCCTCCTTTCCTCCCCCCCCCCCCTCACCCTTCCTTTTTTACCCACCCATACTTTCTAACTTTTCTGAGCTATATATCTTGGGCGTCTCTGTTATGACCTAAAACAATTAAAATTATAAAACGTGTTTTGAGCGATGGGTGTATTTAAAAATTTCGAACGGAGTTTTTTTTTTTTACTAAGTGTTTGAGATTCTTTAACGGATATAGTTTTGAGATTCTTGTTACTTCACAACTTTAGACTCTGACTTGGTTGAACAAGAACTTCAATTTAAACACAGGCAGATTTTTTAAAACAGCGATTTTCAGTTATTGTTGTTTAAGAGTCTTAAAATAAACAAATGGCATGTTTTTCGATTAAATTATTTTTAGATTTTTTTTTCTTAATAATTAAAGAATAACATTTTCAATTTAAAGAACAACATTTTCAATTTAAAGAATAATGTTTTAAATTTAAAGAATAATGTTTTAAATTTAAAGAATAACATTTTCAATTTAAAGAATAACATTTTCAATTTAAAGAATAACATTTTCAATTTAAAGAATAACATTTTAAATTTAATTTCAAAAGTGATTTAAAATTTTCTAGTCTTCTAAGTTTTTAAAATATCAACGAAGAAACTTGCTTTTTTTTTTTTTTTTTTCAATTTTACGTATTCTATTAAAACAATTTATACATACGATATATAAATTATTTTAATAAAATACGTAAATATACAAGTATATAAACGTATATAAACGAGTCAGTTTAATAACAACAGAATGAAACGTAACAACAGATGAAAATTAAGCAGAACAAGAAAAAAATACATCTGTTTAAAAACAGACAGATTGACCCGGTTTTAAGTGCTCGATCAATTACAAGCAATATCTGTTTTTTAATTCAGTTGGAAAGGTGTTTGAACATGGTTTTCTTGTACTTAATCGCTTTCTTTTTAAAACTAGATGGTGAGTTTGGACTTTTTTTAAAATTAACTAGTAGATTAAGATCATTAAAGCTTTACAGTTAATTCAGTGCCTGAATGATTATCTTTTACACGTAATTTTTAATTACAGCATGTTGGCCATTGCACCATGTTAGAAATACTTTCTTTCCAGTTTTATTGCGTGAAAAATGTAAAGCTATTGAGGAAATTGCTCCAAATCCGTGTAGTTCATATGAATTCTCAAAATATTGCGCTTGTCAATACCCAGGTAAATTTTTTAGTTCTTTTCTATAACCATTTTGTAGTTCTTTGCTTTATATATATATATATGTTACTATTTCTAAAGTTTCATCTATGGGAATTGTTAAATGAATAAATGACTTTTATTAAACTCTCTTTTGCAGGAAGTGAACTAACAAATTTAAAATGTAATAAGAGGGAGAAAATAGTGTCTCGCATAGTCTATGGAGAAGACAGCATTGAGGGTCAATGGCCTTGGCATGTCAGTCTACGAATAAAAGATAAGCAGTGGTGCTCGGGTTCAGTTATCACAAACAGATATGTTTTAACTGCAGCCCACTGCTTCGGTTAGTGAGACCTCTACACGAGATATTTTAGGGTAAACTGTGGAAATTTGGTGATAATCACTAACTTGTTGACTGTTAGTTAATCTTAATATTGCTTCAAGATTTTTAGTTTCATTAAATAACTTTTAAAAAAAAGACTTAGTATCATCAAGTTACCTTGGTTTACCGTCGAAATTTAAAAAAATAGTTTAACGTTCAAAAACTTGTTTAAACTTTATTCAGTTACAAAAGTGCTGGAAGACTTTTGGTTTTTTTAGACCGTTGTGTAAGCTTCCCACAGTATGCTTATTTACAATGACTCATTTTTTTTTTTTGACGGACTTATTTGCGATAAAGTAATACTTCTGCGTTCTATTTTTTCTAAAAAATCAGTAAATACTGTAGCGTTTTAATAGCAACATTTTAATAACCCGAACTAAGTTTCTTAAATAAAGCGATTGCGTATTCTCATTCTTTTTAAATCGCGTTTATTGCTAAACTTCTTTTGATAATATCTTAGATGACAGGTATACAAGTACAATCGCATCTCATTGGCAGGTTTTGACTGGAGACTACCTTCTTTCCACAAAAGATTATAACGAAGTTGCTCATAAAGTGAAAAAAATTATTATACACGAAAAGTTTGAAATGAAACTGTTCAATAAAGGAAACAATGGGCTTTATTCTGTTGGATTCAATGATATCGGTAAGCTATTTTTAAAACAAGTGACGCTATATAATTTTAAGCCGGAGTCTTGCATTATAAGAAAACAGCTGCTTGTAATAGAACTTGATGATTACTTATTCCCTTCCATTACAATGTGAAATTGTCAATAAATACTATATCATATAAAAATATAATTTCCATTAATGTGGAAAACATGATATGTAGTCAACATCAGCTATAACGCGCAACACAATTTGTTCGCTACAGCAAATGTACAACAATCCATCCGCATTTATTAAAGTCTGTCAAAATTCTTTTCGATAAAGCAAAAGCTCGTCTTAAGCACTATATGTAATAATAGGATGTTATGTCATTACCCACCGTCATTACCACCGTAGAATTATAAAAAACAATTAGCAAACGGTAGTCAAACGATTTGAAGCTGTATTGAAATTTTAATATGTCGTATGTTACGGGACATTTACAACCCAAAAAGATAATATGGAGAAAGGTTGAGGTTTACCTTTCAGAGAGATTAAACTAAAGATTGATGAAAAATAAAAATCTGTATATATTCTTATATTTCAGCCTTGCTAGAATTAGAGAATCCAATCGATTCAAACTTATTTGATGACGGTGGTTTTTTGTGTTTACCGGACAAAAATTACTTACCTGCTAATGATGGTGAGAAGTGTCGAATTGTTGGTTGGGGACACCTCGCTTTTAACAGTACTAGTCAACCTGAGACCCTTCAAACTGCTTCTGTACCGATCGTATCAAATACTATCTGCAATGAGCCCAAAGCCTACAACAAAACCATAAAGAAAGATTATTTATTGTGCGCTGGTTACCCCGATGGAAAAGTTGACGCTTGTAATTTTGACAGTGGTGGAGCTTTGGCTTGCAAAAAAAACGGTGCACTGAATTTTTTTTTCGTTCTTTTATATCTTCATTAAAAGTTCTTTTATATTCTTCATTAAAATCATTGCAATTTTATTTATTTTTTTACTTTTCTAATTTGTGAATCATAATTTTAGAACTTTGGTTCGCTGCCGGAATAGTGTCGTCGGGTTTCGAATGTGCCAAACCTCACTCGTATGGATTGTATTCAAATGTAGCAACCTATAAAAATTGGATAATAGATAAAATACTTCTGAGTTAAAAAAAGCGTGTAACGTTTACAAAAGTATTTTTCCACTTTGGTTTCAATGAATTACTTTTAGCTGTGTAAAAATCGTGCTTCAATTGATCCACCTTGGGGGTTCTAATGTTAAAAGCTTCTTTTGATTAGAAAATTTTAAAATCTAATTAAAAAGACTTTTTTTTGTTAATTTTTTGAAAATTAGGAAATAAATTTTATCAGAAAAGTTTAAAACTGAAGCAAAACTTATCAATAAAAATGTTATGATCCATTAAATAAATTTTTTATCAAATCGGTTAATTTTAAATAAACGTAGCTTAAGAAGGTGAATAGTTTGATCAATGTTTTAATAAAATAATGCTGTGTTATGTTTACGGCTGAGTGGTAACTTTTTTAAAGTTTAAGTTCACGGAATCAGAATGGTGCTGATATGAAGCTCAATCCTTTTCATAACTTAAAACTTGAGATATTTGAATATAAAAAAATTTGTTATGTTCATTAAATAAAAGTAAATGATTCAAAACAAAGTAATTTAAAGAAAAGAATTTATCTAAAAGATTTATATCGCCTTGTTCAACAAATAATTAAATCTTGCCTGCAAAAGAATTACTTTCTGGAATGTCAGATTCCATAGACGAATTAACTCTTTACGGCGTTTAATGTTTTGTTTTTTTTTATTTTGTTACTGCAATGTCCGGCATTCGAATATGTAGCAGAAAAAACGCTAATTTGTGTCTAACCAGAACCTCCAAAAAAAAGATTTCTTTTTTCTGAGGACCGGTGACAAGAATGGCTCTTAGACTTTACAAAAATGCCCAAATAAAATTTACCATTTTGCAACATGCCTAAAAAACAATAATAATAATAAAAATAAAACATGCTTAAAAATTTTTGATAGTTCTGAGACTTACTTTCGTAATTTTATTTAGTCATTTCTTAAATCTTTTTTCAAGTGAATGAAAAATACATTTTTATAAAGGTGACTTTATTATTTTACACAATAAAGTTGTAAGCGCGATTATGTTAAATGTCTTGTTTCCAGATATCGTAAATCACCTCAGTAGTGTTTCGCATAGAGCTAAAACAGCCTTTTTGCAGCTTAAGTGAAGCACAAAGCACGGGAAAATGCGAATCGTCAAATTAGTTACATATCAAAACTTCGTTTCAAATTTATATCTCGGTATTTCCGTTCTGACATATAATTTACCGTTCTGACTTAATGTAGCAACCGTTTACATTATGACCATCATAAAATTACCGCTCCCGGTTACTTGAGGGAAGAAGTGTTTACCGCCACTTCGTGCACACTTGCAAAAATTCGAGTGAATAATCTGTAAATAAAAATTATGCAAATATAGCCATATTTGATAGACTAGTTATTCCTATATAGTTTTTACTTTCCTGAATTACTTTTTCCTACTTTAAGTATTTTTTTTTCTGAGTTTTGATATTTTAAAATCCAACTGTTATTTAAATTAAAAAATTGTTTTAAACTTTTTTTTTTCTTAATGATAGAGCATCTTTTAAAAAAAAAAAAAAAAAAAGAGAGAAAAAAGAAAAACGACAGAGTATCTCAATATAATTTTAATTCAATTAGAAAAAATTGTAATAGATACCTATAATATATCACATTCTAATACAAGAAAAAGCCACACTAATGTTCTATTACACTGCAATCAGCCCAATTTTATCTATACTCACTCCAATCTAATCACAGTCTAATATATAAAAGTAACATTGTACTCTCAGTCTTATATAATTTCAGTCTAACCTATACAAATAAACCTGGCTGAGATCTTGGAATAGCAACAGCCTTTTATGTATTAAACAATAACCACTTTTGCTCAAGTATATTTTAAAACTCTTTATTAAAAGTATAGGATTTTGATATACAATCTGTAATACTTTTAATAGCAGCTTTTGTCTATGGTATAAGGTATAAATTGTCTATTGCATTTGAAGTTCATTTGATTTTAATTTTACAGAATAGTTTTGTAAGACATGTGGTCATCTTCCAAAGAAATACTACTTGTTTGTGAAACAGCTATAATTCACAAACAATCTAATATATACGCTGAGCTTGATGAAGTATTAACAAAGCACAAACCATATTTTCTGACGTTATTAAAAGATAAGGTAAGTTTTTTTCTTTTCCAGAAGTTAAGTCAGTAGATAATCTTTAATTGGTTCTACTGATGGAAAAAAAACTCCTTTTGTAACTTGTTTTTATATTTATAACTCACCTAAAAATCTAAATTGTTTTTCTCTAATTTAGGAAAAAGATACTTTCCATCGAGAACAACTTAAAAAAGGTAACAAAGAAGGCATTCAAATAGAAGGACATGCTTCAGCAATTAAACTTCAAGAATCACTCATTCAAGATGCTCTTCTGCTAAGTGATAATTTACAATTAAATGAGTATGCATGTGTAGAGCTTCTTCTTTCTGGAGAGCAACAAGCACCAAACTTCCCAGGTTTTGTTTTATATCTTAAAATGGTTGATAATACATTTTATATCTCATAAAGAACCATTAGATTTTATTTTTTATTTTAAAATTAGGTTTATCTGGAAACTTGGTTGCAGCATTGTTATATCATGATGGAAGAAAGTCTTTACTATCTGCTCTTAAACTTTTGCTTACTGCTAGGCCTGGCGTTACATGGACATTAGAAATAGATGACAGAATTGTTGAGCTTATTGAAAATTTTACTATGCAACTAATTGAAAATGGTATGATTTTTCAAAACTTTCAAAGGAAGTCACACCGATGAATTTTATTATTAGTAAAAGAAATACACACCAAACTTAGTATTTTGCTTGATTAACTAAGAGAAGAATAAAATTGTTTTTATTGGTTATGCTTATTTTTTTAAAAAAGAGTCAATAACAGTAGAAATTTTATTGTTAAGCAGATCATATAATGTATCCATAAATTGTATCCAGATTACTAGCCACATAATTATTTTTGGTCTTTACCAAGAAATTGTCTATATACTACAGGCTATTGATAAGTAAAGGAGATTAAGGTTTATAAATAAAAAGCTGCCTTTCCTGCTTACTCTATATTTATATTTTTCCTTAAGTTTTCAATTTATTTACCTAGACAGGATATAAAAATTTCTTCTAAAATCTTTTCAGGTCTTATTTCAAAACTGTTACAGCTGCTGCAAGATATCAGTTTGCCTCAAGAACTGAAAAAGCTAGAGTCTTCTCGTGCTCTTTCTGATGGTAAACATAAGAAACAAATTACTGAACTTATAGAGGAACAACAGCTGTTACTTGCTGATTGCCTGTTTATTGTAGCAAAGCAGAACCCTTTACCAATTGATGATTGTGTAAATCTTCTAAACTTTCTTAAAATGGCAAAGCCAAATACACCAGATGGAAGTCTTGATTTTGTAACAGTTCGTGTACTATTAGCCCTCTTGTCAAGCTTTAATTGTGATGTGATGGATGCTGCAGTAGAAAATATTGGCAATGAGCAATGTAAGTGTAAGCTATAAAACAGTAGTTGAGCTTATGCTTATTGTTATATCTGTCAGGGGTCTTGATTTCCATAGTTTGAGTTAAATGAAATTTGATGGTGATACAGTCAGCAACATTTTTTAATATATTACATTACTTCATTTTAAAAATGAAAGCTTTGAGATCAATTTAGAAAATGAATAATAATTATTTTTAGATGAACAGCTTCCTTATTTTAAAGATAAATCATTCCTTCAGTGTTTAAACCAAACTCTTTGTCGTCCTGATATTCAACTTTGGCAAACACCTGGACTTAAATCCACAATATTACTATGTTGGGCAATTTTCTTGCGCACTTGTGCTGCCCATCCCCACTTTGTAAGTTTTGCTGATATCTTTGAAGATGATGAGAGTCTGCTAGATTCAGGAATTGAAGGGGATGCTTTTAATTTTATTAGAAAGTCAGTTATACAATCAAAGCATTTTCATGAAGAGGTATTTATATATATGCTTGTTTTTTTTTGTTTGTTTGTTTTTTTTTCCTTTTTTTCCTTCCCTTTTATAAAAATATTTTTGTTATTGTTTTAGTAATCAGTTTCTATATTTTATTGATGCCATTATCCTTCAATATGTATTTATTTAGGAATATTTTGTGAAGACAATTCATTCTTTTGTCACTTCTTTTATTGTAAAGTTCCCTCTGAAGGTAATTTGCTTCTTCAGTTTAATAATATGCTTTGATTCTGTTGAATAATTTTAACTATTATGAATGAATAATTCAGGCACTGAATTTAAGTTTGTTATATTTTATTTTGTTATGTTAAATATATATTATTACTTATATTTAAATTGTGTTAATTTTTTTACATTTAAACAATGGGTCTTTGGTTACCTTACTCTCCTGGTGTAACTCTATTTTAATGTCAATAATCACAAGAAATCATAAAAGAAATAAAAAATGATTAACTTATGAAGTCAAATATTTGATATTAATATTGATTTATTTACCATTTTTAACTTACAAAATTGTTTTTTAAAAATTATCGACACAATAATCTCAGCATGCACACAATGTTGAAACAACATTGAAATAACATTGATAGACGTTGATCAACATTATTTCAACGTTGTTTCAACGTTGTGTGCTTGCTGGGATTGATCTAACTTTTAGATTAAAGATATTCGTAACCATGGTGATGAAAATGCACGTATTATACAAGCTCATCTTTACGAAGGTATTGAACCTCCTCAAGGTTTAAGGCATGACTTCAAAGATTTTATGCTTTTGGTAGGTTATTTATTCTAATATGGTATTGTATATAAAGTTTTTTTTTTTATACTATTCTGTGGCAAAAAACTTTATAATTTCTTATTACAATTTACTCTTATAAAAATGAAACACTTTTTTATTTATTATAGTTTACAATAAAAATAAAATAAAAAATTAACTTATTTTGTTTTTTATTTTGTTTTTTATTTGATGTTAACAGGTTAGTGCATTGTATTCAAAAGATCCACTACAGTTAGAACTTTGTTGTGAGTATTGGATACCACCAGAACCACTTGGAGGAATCTTTTCACCTAAACCACTTAAAAAAGTGTTGCAGGCCGTTGATCAAAGAAAGGTTATTGGATATTTGTTTTTAGTTTAAAAGTTGCAAAAATGTTCATTAATTGCAAAAATGTTCATTAATTATGGCTGATTTGATTTTTTTCTTTTTTGATGTACAAATTAAAAAAGCTAAAATGTTTTTATGATTAAAAAATTTATTGGAAGTATTTATTCTAGCTTTGCTTTTTTTCCAGCTGATGCTAAATAAGTTTATACAGCATGCTGGTGATGTTCTACTGCAACCACTATATATACCATACATTGATATGTTAACATCTTTATCAAATAATGAGGAGGCCGCTTCTTTTTGCTTTCGTCTCTTAACATCAACTAGATCCACAGAAAGGAGCAGCTTTTGCATAGTGTCTTGGGATCACTTTTTCTTATCACTAAAGCAATACTATTTGAGTTTAAGACAAGTCACTGAAGCACCAGGTAAAAATTTCAGAAAGTGTACATTGCTTGTCAAATCAAAATAAATTCAGAAAAGATTTTTTTTGTTATATTACATTTTGAGTTTCACTTGTTCTTAGGAGTTTTTTAGTTCAAAATTTTATGCTTCAATCAAATCATTATCTCTCCTGTTTGAATTTTTATCAACTATCATGCATATAGAAAATTTTTACATTGTTGTTGGAACAATGTTTTATTTAACGGTTCCTTTATTAAAGATCACCGTGCTCACATACACAGACATCAAGAGATTTCACCTGAAGAGCTTGCAGGTTTGGAAAGCATCATCAAGCTAATAAAAATTGTAGCAGAAAAAGTAAAATTTTTTTTCTACTAAATTTTTGTTTAATTTTGGTTATTTTATAAAAACAAATTCTATACCTTAGAATAAATGATAAACATAGAAAAAAAAGCAAAATAGCAATCTAGCATGGAAATTTAAAATCTTTCCAACTCTAGTAGTTAACAAGTGTAATATTAGTATATAAAAGAAATAAGTTACAAAAAAAGTTTCTTATATTTTATTATATTTTAAATTTAATTTTTTAAATTTTGGTTAATTTTCTTTGTTGGGTCAATTTTAATTTTTGTGTAACTTTTTTCACTATATGGAGGTTAAATTACTGATTGAGTTAATGCTTTCTAGATTTCTGGTAAGCATTTTATAAGGATTTGAGTTTGTTGAAATCATTTTCTAGGGCCTTAAGAAGCACTTCCTGCTTGAACATCTAAAGTTTTTATAATTTTATCCACTTACTTTTTCAAACTAAGCTTCCAAAATAAAACAAAATTTTTTCTGCACTTGTGCAAAGTATCTTCTCTACATTTTCCTGTTTTGTCATTATAAAGAAAACCAATTAAATTTTCTGTTTTTTTTTTTTCCTCATATTTGTCAAATACTGCATGTAGGTGTGTTCTCCAGCCTGTAGTGTCTTGAAGCAAGATTTGTAAATATTATTACTTATGTTAAACAAAAATTATATATTATAGAATGAGAATGTTAGAATTGCCTTTTGTGAAAATCAAACATGGCTTCCAGTTGCTTCTCTACTGGGATTGGTTTGTTGTCCAATACCAACCAGTTTAAAGGGTTTGCTTTTGGAGACTTTAGCTGCATTTTCAAAGACATCAGAAATTGCAGCATCTGTATGGCATTCATTAGAGGCATCTCAAGTATTTTGTTTGTTTGTTTGTTTTTACTTTTATATTATATATATATATATATATATATATATATATATATATATATATATATATATATATATATATATATATATATATATATATATATATAGCTTTTTTCTTCGTTTTTGCAGTAGTTATTACTTTTTACAAGGTTCTTCAAACCAATATGTCTTCACAAAAATCAGGGATAGCTGTTGAAATCCAAGAAATAGAAAGTCGAAATGAAACTTATCCTGAAACACGTGGTTTTATGAAGTTACTTGATCAGTTAACCAATATAGCTATTCCCCAAACATTAGGGGCTGGTAATCGAACTCCAGGGTTTGATCCATATCTTCACTTTTTAGTTGACAGTGTATTTCTTAAGTTTAAAACAAGAGCATATAAAGACTTAAAGGAAAAGGTTTTAGAAAAAGTTTTTATGTTTTTAGTTCTTTTTAAATGCAAATAAATTTTTAATTTGAAAAAAGTAAATAGAATATATTAGAATACCATTTATTTAGTGGGATATTTGTTCAGAAGTATTACAATTATTTGTTAAAATACTCCAAGATTATGATCCTCTACCTGAACATTTTCAAGATAATCATGTGCTGATTCAAGGAGTCAACTTTGGTAAAGCATCCAAACCTCCTGGTTATCAACTTCTCAGTTCACTATTAAATTATTCTCCGATGCTACGAATGGTATTTTCTGTGGTTGATGATGTGTTGGAGCTCTTAAAAACTGTTCCCTCTTCTAGTAGTAAGTTCTTTTTTAAAATAATTGTAGTACTTAAATTCTGATGGTTTTAAAATAGTTTTGATAATAATTATGATAGCTGGGAAAGGCTGATAATTTTTTTATGATTTATGATTTTAATGACTTTGTTTGTGGTTGAAATTCTTCAAATAAATACCTGGAAAAATCAGCTTCTTTAGAATCTGCTGAGGGTTTTAAATCTTTTATCATCCTGCTCATTTTAGCTGTATTCTGTTGTTAAACTTAGTGGTGTGATTGTCTAAAAGATCTTTTTAACTTACTTTTTTTTTATTGTCAGTATAACCTCTAAAATATGTAAAACTGATGTTAGCAATCTATTTATGGTGTTCTCTTTACAATTTTATTTATAAATGTATCAAGCAAACAACAAAACAAAAAACAAAACAAAACAAAAAACAAAAAAAAAAAAAACAAAGCAAAAAAATAAACAAACAAAAAAAAAAAAAACAGAAAATAAATAGAAATAAGGTATTGTTAAGAAATTTGAAACCTTGTGGTAATAGTTTAAACTTTTTAGGTTTAAAACTGCTTATTTAGTTTATTAAGTTTTGCTCACTTCATTACAGCTGTAATGAAGTGAGCAAAACTAAATAAACTAAATAAGCAGTTTTCATTAAATGAAAAACCCATAGCAGCACAAGAGAACTTTCAAAAAAAATATTTCTTGCATAATAGTACTGGCATAATAGCATTCTTTGATTAAGTGTATTGAAGTTTAGGGTATTATATATATTATTCTTTAGAACACAAATTTTTTTAAAAACAAATTCTATACCTTAGAATAAATGATAAACATAGAAAAAAGAGCAAAATAGCAATCTAGCATGGAAATTTAAAATCTTTCCAACTCTAGTAGTTAACAAGTGTAATATTAGTATATAAAAGAAATAAGTTACAAAAAAGTTTCTTTTACTTGCTTTTTCAACTTATTTTTAGACAATTTATTTTATGGCTTACATCAGTATAATGAATTAGTTTTTGAAATTCTAATACAAAAGCAGATTTATGAATATTTGCTATAATTCAATGTCTCTAAGATAATGTCTTAATTTAGGTTTGAAAGCTGTTCTTGAAGATGCTGTTGGTTCGTGCATGCTATTGCTGGAGTCTGTTTTTGAAAAACAAGTTTTGTTTACAGATTTAGTTAGACAAAATGCTGCATCACAGTTACTATCCTCACTTGATGACTTATTGCTCTCTCTCAATCCTCGAACTGGTTTGCCTGATTATTTGCTATTAATTTCCAGGTAGAGCTGTTGTCTGGAATAAAATTTTAATGTTATTTTACTGTTTATCATAACAACTAATTTGCTAATTGAAGATGAATATTTTACTGGTAAAATTTCTAAGCAATTGAAGGAGAATATTTTAATGGTAAAATTTCTAAGCCATTCTATTGATATTTATCATGGTAGGCCGAGATTAAACCTGTCTTAATTTGGTTTGAATTTTTACGCAAGAGATTTTATTAAGTTTGTTAGTTTTCTATTATACTGTTTTTAGATTTTTGACAATAAACAATTTGAAACCAAGTGTTACTTTAAGTGCATTAAGAATTCTTAAACATGCATGCAATGGTTTAAGAGTTCAAAAAGAAATTGTTGGCATACTTTGCAAAGATGAGGTTTTTTATTTCTTTTTTGTTCTAAATTAATATGTTATCAACACTTGGGGGATTAGTTAAATAAAAACTACACCTGTTTTTCCTATTCTTTTGTGAAAGTCTCCCCCTAATTTCAAATATTGTTTTTTAATTTTTAATACAATGATTAGCTGCTAAGTTCCTTATTATAAAAGGCAGAATTTCTTTCTTATAAAATCTTTTTTATTCAATCAAGATTTTGATATCCTTGTCAATGAAATGTTCTTTTGAGGTTTTAAATTAGAAAGTGACTTTATGCTGACACAACGTTAGATTTCTTTCTTATGGAACCAATTAATGAGATGATTTAAAAGTTCTGAGATGTTGTGTAATCCATCCTTTACACTAGGTTTTTGATAACCTTTTACAATGAGCCTGACAATAGTAATTTGAATGAGATTTTAGTTTGGTTTACTATCAGCTTTTGTATTTATAATTCAGTAACTTACTAGAAATTTAAGAAAAATATTTAGAAGCTTAATTTCTATATTTGGCTATGGAAAAAGTTCAGAATTAGTAGATGTTAGAAATATATTTCTGATCTATTATCCATATACTTAATGAGTGTTCCTTTCAAAGCATCTTATACCCCATTCACACCAAAAATAAAACTTGTTTTAATGGTGGTTATTTAAACTTGTGACGCATTTTTCCGTTCACACTGCTTTTTAAAACCATGTTTCAAATAAATGAGTTTCAAAAAATGGTAGCTAAATAAAACACCGTTTTAAAAGCGAGTGTTATTAAAACTTGGTTTTGTTGGTGTGAATGGGGTATTAGCAATTGTTTTAAACTTAGTTTTAAAAGAAAAATTCAACTGTTTAACTAGTTTTTAGTTTCTTGAACTTTGTGTTGAAGATCTTGAAGATCAAGCTTTATTGACTTTAGAGTCCCTCTTAAGAATTTTTTATAATAATGTTTTGCAATAGTTCATTCAGTAGTAGTTTTACTATAAAAACCGAAATTAAGAGATTATAGTGTTCAATTGGTTAACTGATTTAATTGATTTGAAGAAATCATTTTTAATGACCTAGAAAGAAATTGCTTAAATACAGAACTTCACAGCTTATCCTAATGTATATATATTTAGCTTTTTTCCCCTTAACCCACAATGATTTGCTAACTTATTTAATGGTTATAATAGCTAGGCTCCAGAGAGCTTTTGGTTGGATTCTCAGAACAACTGGAAATTGATGAACCAGAAGTTGTTGATGAATTGAAGGAAAATGGTAGATTTATTTCTTAAAATTTAAAATGTTTTGATTTCCTGAGTATCTAAGAGTGGCTAAGAAAATATAACAAATTTAACAAAATTGATTATGAAATTAAGTTAAACAAACTAAATTAAAATAAAAAAGATAATTGACTTGGAGAGTTAAAAAATATAAAAATGATATATTAAACTTTTTGCTTAGAAATATACTTGTATTAATTGTTACTATAATATTGATTAGTACTTCAACATTTTTTGTAATTGCTAGACAGTGGAAATACTCGAGATTTGATTCGACAAGAGCTTATCCACCTGTTGATATTAACAATTAAACAACCTTCAGTTAACCTGGCACAATTTTTATTGGGATTTGAAATTCACATTCCTGTTTCTAAAACGAACTTACAAGATGCAGGTAATTTTATATATATATAAATTATTATATATGGTACTACTTCATAAAAAAAAAATGAATAGCATATTGTTTCTGTAATGTTTGTTGTTATTAATAGTTTTTTTGAGTAATTATGGTATTATTTATGGGCATATTGCATCTTAAAGACTCTAGTTATACAAATCTTTATCTATTGCTTTTTTCTTTGAATAGGTGTTAGGGGTTTTCCCAAAACATGTTTTCATGCAATTATTACTATTTTGAATCGAAGTTCAAGTTTGTGTGATTACACACCAAGATTTAAAGAACTGCTATATCATTTATTGTATTTAATGTGTTCACATCAAGAAATGGGTTTGCCAACAAGGAGATACCTTCGTACAAGCTTAAACTTTTTTGTTCGGCATGCTTCTGCCTTACCTTTTCTGAAAAATGAAAATGATGTTGATGAGATACAGTTTATTCGACTAGCTAATCAACAATCATGGTTACTAAAATCTCTTGCAATTGAAATTAAAGTTGTTGCAACCAGTCACGCAAGATCAAGTTTACAGCAACTGGTAGCTGTTCTTTTTAATGACTCTCTTTCTAATGAGAGGGCTTCAGCGACTACTAGCAACTATACTCTCCTCTCTGATATAACTCAAAATGACACAGCTCAATCATTTACAGGATTGTCTTTTAAGTTAAATGACTCTAAAAGTTTAATTTTATCTCTTCTTTCCTCAATGTCATTTTTTCAGAGATATCCTCCCAATATAAATTTAAATTTTTTTGACTATGCTGCTATTGAACAGTTGTTAATTACTTGTGAAGAAACAGATGAAGGTGGATATTCTTTATGTAATGTAAAGAAGCTATATAAAGTGCTTATGCATGAGATCAATAACTCACAGGTTGTAACAGGGCAGCGTCATGAAGTATTAAATGTGTGTAACTCCTATTTTTGATTTTTAACATTTTGCTTTGTATATATGCATTTTTATGTGAAGAAAAAATATTTCCATTATACAACTCAATTTTGAATATTTAGTTCTTGCCCATGTGATGATCAAGCTAACAAACATCTTGTCTTTTTATGAAATAGGAAGTGAAATTAGTTTTAAAACATGCAGTTGATCGCAATCTTGTACGTGAATCATTTCTAGCAAAGACCAATGCTTTTGATGCTTGGCGTCAGGTAGTGGAAGTGGTATTTGCTGTCTGCCCTGAAGATATTTTATCTCTTAATGAAAAGCAAACTGTTCTAGTGAGCCTTTTAAAAGAATTGTTATTGCAGGTAGGTCACAGTATACTAGTAGAAATGTTTGATAATCAAATTCTTGTGCTTAATGAAACAATCCTAAGTTTAATGCTTTAAATCTGAAATCTTACTGTAGTAACTATTTGGTAAGTTAGTTTAGAAAAAAAAAAAAAAATCAGAGTTTCTTTTTCAATTTTTTTTCAGCTAAACAATGTTGAACACTTGTCAGAACTTACCTCTCCTATTTCTGGGACTATTCTTAGTTTGATGGCTAACTTATGGTTATTATTTATGCAATTCGAAAGGTGATTTTTTTAAGTTTTTATCTTGCATAAAGTTAAGAATGATGTCATAATAATGTTGGGTGTCATTTTATTTATTTACAGAGTTTCTTCAAAAAACTATACTGTTATGTCTTCAATCTCTGGCTTACTCCCTTCCCTTGTTTCAGCAATAACTTCAGCAAAGAATGCTCGTATGAGGGCAAATCTCTATGGTGCATTGTTGTACTATGTACAAATTGGAAATATGCAAAATTCTATTGTCGAAGGTGTGATAGGCTATTTTGAATATTTGCATTTATCATGGTCATTTACATTATTTTCAACTTTTAATAGTAATTTTTTCAGGTGTTTCAGATGATCTTTTTTCCAAGCAATCTAAGGAAGGATGGGAAACAGTTGCAGCAAAAGAACTTAGTAAATATGGTGACTTGTTTTTTGAAGTAGTTGCCAAAGATACATGTCAAGGATCTTGTATATCAAGAGTAAGTCTCCTTCTTAAAATGTTAAAAGTAACAGTTACAGGTTCATCTTCTTTTTTTTGTTATTGTTTAAGTTTTATATTTATCCTTATTTTATGGATGGTTTAATCTTTTTTTTAATGTATCGTATCTTTTTTCTTTTAAATTGTTTTACACTTTTAAGATGATGTCAATGAGTGTCCTAGATGTAGTTGCTTCATTGGATTGGCAGCGCAAATATCTATCGGTTATGTCATCTCGGGGGTATTTACGTGTTCTTGTTGATCAGTTGCTGGAGGAGGATGCTGATTTACTTAACATATTATCCTTGCAGCCAGATAGTATGAAACCATTGTATATGTTCCAATCAAAAATGGTGGGTACTCAGAACATAGAGTAAAAAAAATAAAATGTACTTCTAAATCATTGTTGCATACGTGGGTCGTGTGTATCTAATGTAGATTATATCTTTTCTATATTATTTCTCTTTTATAAATTTAGGCATTGTTAACCAAAATAGCCTTAACTGATGTGGGTGCTCAGTCTCTGATTCAAGTTGGGATATTATCTCGCTTGAGTGAATGCCAGTTTTTAGATTTTCATATTGATAAACTAACCATGATGGCAAATTCCTCTCTGGCATACAGCAACAACCAGGATCCTTTTTTGCCAAGTTTAATTGAACGTTATTCGTCGATATTTACTGCTGTTTCACAATTGCTAATTGCATTTTTATCATCTCTTGGTGTACGTCATCGAATTGCTATAAAACAGGTAAAACAGTTTTTTTGAGTTATGCTTTTGTTAGTAATTTATAAAATTTAGAAAATCAAAACTAAGGTTTGTTGTTTGGCTTGCTAACAAAATTTCTTCAATAAAAATGTAATTATAACTCAGTGTTTAACCTGCGCTATTTGTTCAAACATCTATGTTACTTTTAATGAGAACCATTACATTCGGAAGAGAGCTATTAGAAAAGTTAATATTATGAGTAATAAGTGCATCAATGAATTTGTAATCAGAGATAAACGTTTAAAAATCGTAAAAAAAAAACCTAGGCGATTGACGGTTGTCTAGAGCTTAGTTATAACTAAATAATATCCGCTTAATTATTTATATAAAAGTTTGTAAGTAGTGATATAAAATGTTGAAAGAAACGAGGAACTTTTATTTTATAAAAAAAGTTAAAGCTCCTTGTTTGTTGAGAAGTACTGCTGATTTATTCTCTTGACATAGAGCTCTTGTAATGGATGATTTGAGAGACCTGAGATTTAAGCGGTCCTTTTTGCAACCTTTGCCCTCCACAAAACTTGATTTGTGAAAAGTAATCCAGTGTATTCAAATTTGGAATGGAGGAAGAGCAAAAGTCTTTGGACCATAATTAATCATATTGTCTTTTAAAGGCTGTTGGGTCTTTTAGGAACCATGGTTAGGAGCTCCATCCTGTAGGAACACATAATCTCAACTGGGAAGGTCTTCTTGAGCAATTGTAGCGCATGCTTTTTCAAAAGACTCATAAACCTTTTTGTTCGCTTTTTCTTACTCTTTTATAGCATCATTATTGAAAATCTTTTTAAATAATATTTTAAAATAATATTCATCTTTTTAAATCTTTTTAAATAATATTCATCCAAGATCAGTTTAACTAAATTACGAAACATATTTATGTATAACATCTTTAATAAGCAAAAGTAAGACCACTATTTCAAGTTATTATTGACCTAACACTGTCATTTTGAGTTTTCATTTGACTTTTCAACACAAAAAGATCAAGATGAATGAAATAGAAAACAGCTATTCAGTAATATAATAGCAAAACCATATGAAAAAACTCGAAGTCACAATTTTACAGACGAATTTCCCAGTGTATTTTTCCCAGTGTATTTTTAATTTCCCAGTTGTGCTTCTTCTATTTGTTCCATGTTGAAATTTCACTTAGTTTGAAAATTCACTTAGTTTGCCGTCTGAAGGAAAAAAAAAAAAAAAAAAAAACTAGTTCTGCCCGGGCTCGAACCGGGGACCTTTCGCGTGTAAA